>NW_020623045.1:38157-140009 GCF_003573695.1 Papaver somniferum
CATCTATCTTGAATCAAATAGAAAGACAAAGCCAACACAAAAAGAAAGAGTTCATAAAAATGTTGAATTTTATATACGTTAACTCAAAAAAGTCTACACATTTCGTTATAAGTCGGAAATTGATTTCTGAGACTAAATTGTAAACTAGATAAACTCATCTTTAACAGAAAAAGTTTGAAAAATGTATTGTAATTACAATTAATATGTTCTAAGGCAATACGTCTAGTAAAAATTGCATTTCTATTTACGTTGATTCAAGAAAATATGAAGGAAGTCAAATTTCACAATAGAAGAAGGATGAAAGACCATGCAGAACTAATCCAAATCCTAAAAAATTTCATCTATCTTGAATCAAATAGAAAGACAAAGCCAACACAAAAAGAAAGAGTTCATAAAAATGTTGAATTTTAAATACGTTAACTCAAAAAAGTCTACAGATTTTGTTATAAGTCGGAAATTGATTTCTGATTTTTTTTTTGCTAAATCCATGTTGTATTAATGAATAACCAATATGTACAAAGTGTTCATAAGAAAAGAGGTCAGAAGACCCCCAAAACTTACAAACTACTTGAATCTGAAATAAACAACATTAGGAAATTCTAAAGACAAAAGGAAATCAGGCCTTTCATCATAATTTAAACCTTCACCATTACGAAGATAACATCCCCTTTTAGCCATCTTGTCTGATGCAAAAATAGCCTCACGATAAGTATGAACAAAGCGAATAGAGTCATAATTGTTTTGTATTCTTCTCCATCTGTGCTTGACAAACCAAGGAAGATTTGTACCCGTCAATGTCTTAATTGTTCCCATTGAATCAGAACGTACAACCACTCTTTTAACATTCCACTTCATAGCCCACTCCAAACCAACATTAATACCATAAAGTTCAGCGAAGAGATTAGTAGTAGAACCCAAACCAATACTCATAGCACCCAAAAAATTACAATCAGCATCACGAACAACAACACCAACTCCAGCTATACCCGGATTTCCTTTGGCTTCTCCATCACAACATAATAAAATTTCATCCCTATTTGGCGGACTCCAAAAGCACTCAATTGGCTGAACCTGCTTAACCTTCCTATGCATCACACGGAAAAAGTTCAAAAGATCCAAGTCCGTTGTAGTATTATGCATGAAACCCTTCAAACGACCAGCGTATTCACTAATCAAATAGAACACTCTCTTCTTAAAAAAATGAATGCTAACAGAAGAATTCTGAAAACATGCCATATTTCTTGTTTGCCATAATTCCGAGTGAATCACCAAAATAGCTAAAAGCCATAAATCCTTGACAATTCTACTTCTACCCTTTGCTGATTTATATGAATTCACAATATCATAATAAGGTGTTAGATTAAACAAACCTGAACACCACTGCCAAATTTGAGTTGCAAACGTACAACTCCAAATAATATGCTCCAAAGATTCTTCCTCCATGTTGCACAAGTAACATTTGTTGGCCATTTCAACTTTGAATCTACTCCTGATCTTGTCTTGAGTTGCACAAACCTCACGACATATCTTCCAATTCTGAGCAGCCAATTTGGGATGAATTTCTTTCCTCCACAAAAGACCATAAATTGCTGATTTTGGATACGCCCTTCTAATGATATTCTTTGCTGAAGAGACTGAAAAGTGGCCATTCATCTCCGGCATCCAAACTCTACAATCATTCCCTCCTTGTAACAAAGGCAAATTTGAAAGATCCACACCCGCACGGACCAAATTCTGAATATGATCTCCCTGCATCATCCAAGCATTATTAACAATAATATCAATGACCTTGACATTTATGTCCAAGTCAGTTTCATTAAGCATATCAGCAATACACTCATTACCATACCAAACATCAAAATAAAGAGATGTAGACCTCCTGTCCCCAATTAGAACCTTGGTATTCTTGTCAACAATAGAATGAATCAGTTTCATGCCCGGCAAAATAGAAGAATTCACCCCATAAAGCTTTATACTACCCTGCTTAGTAGTAAATTTCGCCCATAAGAAACGAGCCCATTTCTTGTTAGAAGAACGAATACTCCACCATAGAGCTTCATTAGAAGAGCCTTATTAGTAACAACCATGCTGGTTATACCAAGACCCCCTTCCTTCAATGGACAACAAACCTTTGGATATCCAACAACAAATTTCCTTGCAACTTCAGCATCACCCGACCAAAGAAAATTACGAATAACTCTTTCAGCCTGTTGAACAAATTTTCTAGGCCATTTGTACACCGCCATGTTGTGAATAGCATAATTCGCTATCACTAAATTGATAAGAACAACTTTATCTTGAAAAGAAAGTAATTTACCTTTCCAAACCGAAAGTTGATTCTTAATTTTCTCTATCACATTACAAATGTGACGATACTTAACTGCTCCATGCATAATTTGAACTCCCAAATACCTGTCCGGAAAAGTAGTAACTTCCATCCCCAGTAAATTAGTGATAGTCCCACAGCGACTCAAAGAACCACCACCATAATAAATCTTACTCTTTTGACGACAGATAGTTTGGCCCGAGGCACTTTGGTATTTACCAAGTAAAGCAAGAAGGTTATGCAGACTCTTCATATTGCCTTTACAAAAAATCATAATGTCATCAGCAAAGAAAAGATGTGTGGGAGAAATACCTCTTTTGGAAAGCATAGGCGTCATCATCTTCTCAGCAAACAACTTTGTAAGATTTCTACTAAGAACATCTTCAATCAAAACAAAAATAAGAGGAGATAAAGGATCACCTTGCCGAAGACCTCTATTGATTTTGAAGAAACCCTCTGGACTTCCATTAAGAAGAATAGAAATCCTTGCTGAGTTAAGAATAGCCAAAATCCAAGAACACCAACTTTGAGAGAAACCATACCTTCGAAAAACCTCTAAAACAAATGACCAACTAACCGTGTCAAAAGCTTGAGTAATATCCAGTTTCAACCCCAAATTGCCATCCTTACGTTTGGTTTTCAGATCATTGAACATCTCCGACGCCACAGTAATGTTTTCATGAATGTTCCTCCCCTTCATGAAAGCAACTTGTTCTTCTGAAACCAAATTATCAAGAACACTCCCTAGTCTTGTAGCTAAAATCTTAGTAAAAATTTTAAAGAAAAAATTACTAAGACCAACAGGCCGAAAGTTTCGAAGAGTGTTGGCTCCTCTAACCTTGGAAAGAAGAATAATAAGACTAAAATTAGCACCATGAGGAATGATTTGCCGCTGCCAACAGTACGTGATAGCTCTGACAAGGTCATATTGCACCACGTCCCAACAATGCCTATAAAAACAACCAGAGAAACCATCCGGCCCTGGCGCACTATCCCCACCCAAATCAAAAACAGCATTCTTAATCTCCTCCATAGAAGGAATTTCATCCATTCTCTGACTATCCTCCACCGAGATGATGTTATGATCATAATTAAAAAGCTCCTCATCAATAGGCAACTCATCACCATTAAACTTTGACTCAAAAAAAGAAACCGTATAGTCTCTAATTTGATCACAATCAGTAATAACAACCCCATTATCATCCACCAACTCCGAAATCATATTACTACTCCTGCGCATTCTGATATTAGCATGAAAGAAAGAAGTATTACTAGCTCCCTCCAAAAGCCATTTATTACGTGATTTTTGCTTTAGCATAGTAACATGATGAGAACGAATTTCCTGAAGAATAACTGAAGCCTCCTTGGCCGAATTCAGCTTAGTTATATCCTCTGGATCCTCATCCGAAATACGAAGAGCCACTTCCATAGTCAATTCAGATTGTTTTAGCTTAGCAAAAATATTGCCAAAAACATGTAAATTCCAATCCTTCATAACAGCTTTTAACCTCTTGAGCTTGAAAGGAAAAATAAAAGCAGGAGATCCTGTAACCGGTGCATTCCAACAATCACTTACCATTCTCATGAAATCAGAATGAGCAAACCACATCTTTTGAACTCTAAAAGGAGCTCGTTTCGGTCTAGTATTAACAAAAGGAAAGCCAATAAGAGTAGAATGTTCGGAAACTTCACGGGGAAGAGCTTTACACCTCCAATTCTCATACTTAATAAGCCATGCCTCATTAATCAAAGCTCTATCCAGCTTACAAAGGATTATATGAACACCAGATTGCCTATTAGACCAAGTGAATTTAGAACCCAAAAAATCAGCTTCAAAAAGATTATTATCATCCATCCAATCACTAAAATCATTGATGACTGAAGTCCGTGGTTGATTGCCTCCTTTTTTCTCCTCATTACGAAGAACACAATTAAAATCACCCATAACCAACCAAGGAGTATTAATATCAACTGAGGAAAGTTGTTGCCACAAACTTCTTCTCGTCACTTGAAAACAGCTAGCATGAGCAAAGGACACCAACACCCCCTCTGTTGCAATGGTAATAGCTTGTCTACTACTATTCATAACTACATGCGTAGCTATGTCGATGGACTAAAAAATCCATATGTTACCTTTAGACGAATCAACAGCATTATGAATAACTTCCTTCTTATAACCAGCTACATATAATTTGTGTAAGAAACGCAAGGTACAATGCACCTTAGGTTCAGCTAGACAGAAAATATCTGGCTTAAACTCAAGAATTAACTCTCTTAACTTATTTTTGGATGCATCCCGTGCAATGCCATTAATGTTCCAATAGAGAACACGCATTAAAAACCAGATTTAGAGGCCTTACCAACTACCGAAACAACGCCAGAGTTCACTCCTGGTGAACTTCCTTGTTCAATACCAACACGGACATTAGAGTCCTGAAGAGAAGCGGATTCAGAAATTTGTTCTAAAGAAGTATTCCTCCCAGCTGTAGTATTCACAATTTTATGCATGGATAGCATGCGTATTCTCTTTTCTTCTTGTAGCCCTAAACTTTGCATCAGCTTTGCTTTCCTCCACATCTTGCATAGAATTAAGAGCACTATATTTATTGTTATTCAATATAAACTCCCCAGCCGTGAGCTGATCACAAAGAGGAGTTGGAGTTGAAGTCACAATCCTAACAAGTTTAGGAATCCTAGTTCCAACCAAACTTGTCATATTTGAAGGATTAGTTTCACCCACTTTTCCATTCAATAATACGGCTGATTTTGAAGCCTGTGCTTGTTTAGTTCTCGCCAATTCAACATAGACAGATTCAAAATCAACTTTGGCTTGTGACATAACAGCCTCCAACTGCTTAGCTTCACCAGCTTAGCAGCAAACTCCTCATCAACCACGTCCCCAACAAAAGCTTCTTCATCATCATGAATAACCTCCAAGCTGTTTGTATCCTTCTTTTTTCCTTTTTTCTTACGCCTAGAAACTTTCCATTCACCACCAACCTTGTTATTCATCACAAGTTGCGCTTCACCAGTTTCGTGAGATTGATTGGTAACCAAAGGTTGACGCTCAGAAGTTTCCTTGGATTTTTTTCTACACTCCTTATCATTATGACCAATTAGCTTGCACTTGGAACAATATTTTGGAATTTTTTGGATCGCAACAGCTTGCCAAAAATCCAAACCCCCCACCGTGATATGTATAGCATCAGTAGCCGCTTCAGAAAAATCAATATCCACCAAAACTGAAGCAAAGTGACCATATTCATGTTCAAGAGTTCTTCTATCAACCACAATAGGAGTTCCTAACGATTTTGCAAGAGACAATAACGTTTTTTCTGTCCAAAACTCCAATGGTTTAAACCCTGGAAAAGTAACCCACACCGAAGCATGAGATGTGCGTTGCTTCTCAGCATCAAAACCAGGAAACCATTCAATTAGGTTTAACTTTTGGTTTCTAAAAAACCAAGCTTCAGCATTCAAAATCGTATCTTTGGCTGATTGCGTGCGTAACTTGATGGTAAAGAAACCTCTACTCATAGGAATTAATTGAACAACATCTTGGCTTAACTTCCATTGATTTAACAAATCGTTTTTCACCTCTTGAAAAGTGATCCCTTTAAGATCTAAACGGCCTATGAGACTGAATTTCCAAATATCGCAACCCTCTAAATAAAACTCCTAAGGCAAAACAACAGCAGGCTTTCCTTCTTATGACGTTGGTGTTGGCAAGGTTTTGAGATCAATAGAAGTTGTTGGAAGTTGTTGTTTTCCTTTCAACTGATCAGCATAAGAGCGAGACCTATTAGTAGATGATTGAGGTGGATCCCTCATCTCAAATCACCTAAAGATGATTGAGAGGAAGAATGGAAAGTTTGAAAGTTTGTAAAACCCTAAGGAAAATTCGCCTCAGAGCATAGGAGAGAGAAAAAAGTTTTTTCGAAAAGATTTCTGAGACTAAATTGTAAACTAGATAAACTCATCATTAACAGAAAATGTTTGAAAAATGTATTGTAATTACAATTAATATGTTCTAAGGCAATACATCTAGTAAAAATTGCATTTCTATGTACGTTGATTCAAGAAAATATGAAGGAAGTCAAATTTTACAATAGAAGAAAGATGAAAGACCATGCAGAACTAATCCAAATCCTAACAAATTTCATCTATCTTGAATCAAATAGAAAGACAAAGCCAACATAAAAGAAAGAGTTCATAAAAATGTTTAATTTTATATACGTTAACTCAAAAAAGTCTACACATTTCGTTATAAATCGGAAATTGATTTCTGAGACTAAATTGTAGACTAGATAAACTTATCTTTAACAGAAAAAGTTTGAGAAATGTATTGTAATTACAATTAATATGTTCTAAGGCAATACGTCTAGTAAAAATTGCATTTCTATGTACGTTGATTCAAGAAAATATGAGGGAAGTCAAATTTCACAATAGAAGAAAGATGAAAAACCATGCAGAACTAATCCAAATCCTAACAAATTTCATCTATCTTGAATCAAATAGAAAGACAAAGCCAACACAAAAAGAAAGAGTTCATAAAAATGTTGAATTTTATATACGTTAACTCAAAAAAGTCTACACATTTCGTTATAAGTCGGAAATTGATTTCTGAGACTAAATTGTAAACTAGATAAACTCATCTTTAACAGAAAAAGTTTGAAAAATGTATTGTAATTACAATTAATATGTTCTAAGGCAATACGTCTAGTAAAAATTGCATTTCTATGTACGTTGATTCAAGAAAATATAAAGGAAGTCAAATTTCACAATAGAAGAAAGATGAAAGACCATGCAGAACTAATCCAAATCCTAACGAATTTCATATATATCTTGAATCAAATATAAAGAAAGCCAATATAAAAAGAAAGAGTTCATTAAAATGATGAATTTTATATACGTTAACTCAAAAAAGTCTACACATTTCGTTATAAGTCGGAAATTGATTTTTGAGACTAAATTGTAAACTAGATAAACTCATCTTTAACAGAAAAGTTTGAGAAATGTATTGTAATTACAATTAATATTTTCTAAGGAAATACGTCTAGTAAAAATTGCATTTCTATGTACGTTGATTAAAGAAAATATGAAGGAAGTCAAATTTCACAATAGAAGAAGGATGAAAGACCATGCAGAACTAATCCAAATCCTAACAAATTTCATCTATCTTGAATCAAATAGAAAGACAAAGCCAACATAAAGGAAAGAGTTCATAAAAATGTTGAATTTTATATACATTAACTCAAAAAAGTCTACACATTTCGTTATTAGTCGGAAATTGATTTCTGAGACTAAATTGTAGACTAGATAAACTCATCTTTAACAGAAAAAGTTTGAGAAATGTATTGTAATTACAATTAATATTTTCTAAGGAAATACGTCTAGTAAAAATTGCATTTCTATGTACGTTGATTCAAGAAAATATGAAGGAAGTCAAATTTCACAATAGAAGAAAGATGAAAAACCATGCAGAACTAATCCAAATCCTAACAAATTTCAACTATCTTGAATCAAATAGAAAGACAAAGCCAACATAAAGAAAAGAGTTCATAAAAATGTTGAATTTTATATACGTTAACTCAAAAAAGTCTACACATTTCGTTACAAGTCGGAAATTGATTTCTGAGACTAAATTGTAGACTAGATAAACTCATCTTTAACAGAAAAAGTTTGAAAAATGTATTGTAATTACAATTAATATGTTCTAAGGAAATACGTCTAGTAAAAATTGCATTTCAATGTACGTTGATTCAAGAAAATATGAAGGAAGTCAAATTTCACAATAGAAGAAAGATGAAAGACCATGCAGAACTAATCCAAATCCTAACAAATTTCATCTATCTTGAATCAAATAGAAAGACAAAGCCAACATAAAGGAAAGAGTTCATAAAAATGTTTAATTTTATATACGTTAACTCAAAAAAGTCTACAGATTTCGTCATAAGTCGGAAATTGATTTCTGAGACTAAATTGTAAACTAGATAAACTCATCTTTAACAGAAAAAGTTTGAGAAATGTATTGTAATTACAATTAATATGTTCTAAGGCAATAAGTCTAGTAAAAATTGCATTTCTATGTACGTTGATTCGAGAAAATATGAAGGAAGTCAAATTTCACAATAGAAGAAAGATGAAAGACCATGCAGAACTAAACCAAATCCTAAAAAATTTCATCTATCTTGAATCAAATAGAAAGACAAAGCCAACATAAAGGAAAGAGTTCATAAAAATGTTGAATTTTATATACGTTAACTCAAAAAAGTCTACACATTTCGTTATTAGTCGGAAATTGATTTCTGAGACCAAATTGCAGACTAGATAAACTCATCTTTAACAGAAAAAGTTTGAGAAATGTATTGTAATTACAATTAATATGTTTTAAGGAAATACGTCTAGTAAAAATTGCATTTCTATGTACGTTGATTCAAGAAAATATGAGGGAAGTCAAATTTCACAATAGAAGAAAGAAGAAAAACCATGCAGAACTAATCCAAATCCTAACAAATTTCATCTATCTTGAATCAAATAGAAAAACAAAGCCAACACAAAAAGGAAGAGTTCATAAAAATGTTGAATTTTATATACGTTAACTCAAAAAAGGCTACACACTTTGTTATAAGTCGGAAATTGATTTCTGAGACTAAATTATAAACTAGATAAACTCATCTTTAACAGAAAAAGTTTGAAAAATGTATTGTAATTACAATTAATATGTTCTATGGCAATACGTCTAGTAAAAATTGCATTTCTATGTATGTTGATTCAAGAAAATATGAAGGAAGTCAAATTTCACAATAGAAGAAGGATGAAAGACCATGCAGAACTAATCCAAATCGTAACAAATTTCATCTATCTTGAATCAAATATAAAGACAAAGCCAACACAAAAAGAAAGAGTTCATAAAAATGTTGAATTTTATATACGTTAACTCAAAAAAGTCCACACATTTCGTCATAAGTCGGAAATTGATTTCTGAGACTAAATTGTAAACTAGATAAACTCATCTTTAACAGAAAATGTTTGAAAAATGTATTGTAGTTACAATTAATATGTTCTAAGGCAATACTTCTACTAAAAATTGCATTTCTATTTACGTTGATTGAAGAAAATATGAAGGAAGTCAAATTTCACAATAGAAGAAAGATGAAAGACCGTGCAGAACTAATCCAAATCCTAACAAATTTCATCTATCTTGAATCAAATAGAAAGAAAGCCAACATAAAAAGAAAGAGTTCATTAAAATGATGAATTTTATATACGTTAACTCAAAAAAGTCTACACATTTCGTTATAAGTCGGAAGTTGATTTTTGAGACTAAATTGTAAACTAGATAAACTCATCTTTAACAGAAAAAGTTTGAGAAATGTATTGTAATTACAATTAATATGTTCTAAGGAAATACGTCTGGTAAAAATTGCATTTCTATGTACGTTGATTCAAGAAAATATGAAGGAAGTCAAATTTCACAATAGAAGAAAGATGAAAGACCATGCAGAACTAATCCAAATCCTAACAAATTTCATCTATCTTGAATCAAATAGGAAGACAAAGCCAACATAAAGGAAAGAGTTCATAAAAATGTTGATTTTTATATACGTTAACTCAAGAAAGTCTACAGATTTCGTCATAAGTCGGAAATTGATTTCTGAGACTAAATTGTAAACTAAATAAACTCATCTTTAACAGAAAATGTTTGAAAAATGTATTGTAATTACAGTTAATATGTTCTAAGGCAATACTTTTAGTAAAAATTGCATTTCTATGTACGTTGATTCAAGAAAATATGAAGGAAGTCAAATTTCACAATAGAAGAAGGATGAAAGACCATGCAGAACTAATCCAAATCCTAACAAATTTCATCTATCTTGAATCAAATAGAAAGACAAAGCCAACACAAAAAGAAAGAGTTCACAAAAATGTTGAATTTTATATACGTTAACTCAAAAAAGGCTACACACTTTGTTATAAGTCGGAAATTGATTTCTGAGACTAAATTGTAAACTAGATAAACTCATCTTTAACAGAAAAAGTTTGAAAAATGTATTGTAATTACAATTAATATGTTCTAAGGCAATACGTCTAGTAAAAGTTGCATGAATTTTATATATTGTTAACTAAAACAATTTTGAGAATGTCCGTTTTTTTCTCTTTTTGGCGATTTTGGAAAACCAAATTTTTTCACGTTTAGGGTTTCAAGTTTTACGTTTTTGGATTATCAGAATCAATACGTTGATTCATGATGATTCATTCTTCAGTTAATATTCCTAGTAGCTCAAATCAGAATCATGATAAACCAGTTTCTTTTGCTGAAAAAGTTAGGGAACGTAAAACCCTAAACCCAACTTCAGTTGATATTTCTTTGTTACCAAACCCTACTCTTGTTGAAGGTGAGCCAGCTCTTGTCATTCCTAATGATTATTATCAGGAAGGGTGCAAACCATTTCAATATAGCTTCATAGCTAGGCTGGATGCTACAGGTTTAAAGTTTGTTGAGGTTCAAAAAATCCTTGAAAATCAATGGAAACTTAAGAATAGGTGTAAGTTTATACCTATGAGCAAAGGATTCTTTGTTATTATGTTATCTTCAGATTTGGACAAGGAGAAGATACGTGCTGAAAAGTGGTTTGTCAATCAACAAATTCTGAGGTTGATTGATTGGTACCCAGGTTTTAATCCTGATAAACAAAGAACGTCTCATGCTGCTGTTTGGGTACGTTTTCTTGGTCTCCCTATTGAGATATGGACTGAGAGATCATTACTTTCTATTGGGAAAATCCTTGGAACACCCATTGTGGTGGATCAAAGAACCCTAAATCTGGAATATGGTCATTTCGCAGCTGTTTTTGTGGATATAGACTTTGCAAATCATATTCCTGAGCGCCTCTCTATCACTGCTGGAGGTAAAAAATTTTGGCAATATGTTGATATACCAAATTCACCTAAATTCTGTTTATCTTGCAATATTATTGGGCATGTTGATGATGAATGCAAAAGGAAGAACAACATGAAGACTGCTGGTAAGGAAAAACAGATTGTTCATAAACCTACAATCCAAGTTTGGCAAGCAAAATTAGCTAAACCTAATGCGGAGGAGGAGAAGTCTTTGAATCAGGTTAATATGGAGGATAATATGGTTGCTGTACGTTCACAATCTGCTCATGCAGAACATGCAAAAACGCAAGGGGCAACAAATACTCAATTTCAGTCGGACCAAAACTCTAAAGTTCAGTCCGTGTCTGAGTTGGAAACCCAGACAAGAGTCTTGAACAAACCAAACTCTGTGGCTGAATCTGGAATACAATCCGTGAGCAAACCAAATCCTATTGAAACTGTTGGGTCTCGTGAAACTGAAGATAATGCACGTACAGCTGCTCGTGAAACTGTTGGTGTCCAGTCCGTGTTAAAAGGAGCTTGCTCAATCTTCTGTTGAGTTGCGTGATGCTCAGATGAAGTTTATTCATTGTAAAAATAATATTTCAGCTAAAAAAGATAGAGATTTACGTAAAAATCATGAAGACATGGCTGCACAGAGTTTTTCTAAAGAAGAATGGACTGAAGTGAAAGGAAAGAAATCCCCTAACAAAGGTACTTTCTCTTTTACTCCTTTTGAGAATGATTATACTCCTTTTTCGGATGAGTTGATGCAAACTGAAGTTGTGGTTGAAAATAAATTTGGCGTTCTAGCATCTGAGTTAGGCCTTGATAAGGTTATTATTGAGGAGGAGGAGGAGGAGGAACAAGTGGAATCTAGTGACTCAGATGTTAGTATGGGCTCTAAAAGTTGGGGTGAGGTTGATGCTGACATTTTAGCAAGGAAAAAAGCTAGGAAAGTTGCCAAACAGGCTGCTAAGATTATAGCAAAGCGTTCTTTACAACATGATTCAAGTTTGGAATCTTCCCCTAGCAAGTCTATTGAGGAGTCTCCGAGCTCTAACACGGAAATTCAAGCGGGGTTGGTAGAAAAGAGGGAGCAAATGGAAAGAAAATCTCCTAGTAAGTTATCTTCTATTAAGCTTGTCCCTGGTAACTTTGCATCTGAGGATGAAGAAGGAGAGTTTTATGAGGATGAAGATGAGGATGTCTTGGGTAATTATGCTTTTGATACGGATATTATGGATGGAATTTTTTCTAAGAGCAAATCGTATAGAGTTGGTAGCAGCAGAAGTGAATTGAAAGGAGTTGGCTATAGATATAGGTAGCTTCTTTTAGTTTTTCTTTTTTGTGGTTATGGCTTTTGTTATTTCTTAATCATTATTTAGTCCCCTTTGGTTTATGGGGGTATGGAGAAGTGTGCTCCAAATTTTTAATTCTTGTAATGACGTTTTTTTGCTTAATAAACCTTTTTGACCTAGCAAAAAAAAAATTAGTAAAAGTTGCATTTCTATGTACGTTGATTCAAGAAAATATGAAGCAAGTCAAATTTCACAATAGAAGAAGGATGAAAGCCCATGCAGAACTAATCCAAATCCTAACAAATTTCATCTATCTTGAATCAAATAGAAAGACAAAGCCAACACAAAAATAAAGAGTTCATAAAAATGTTGAATTTAATATACGTTAACTCAAAAAAGTCTACACACTTCGTTATAAGTCAGAAATTGATTTCTGAGACTAAATTTAAACTACATAAACTCATCTTTAACAGAAAAAGTTTGAAAAATGTAATGTAATTACAATTAATATGTTCTAAGGCAATACGTCTAGTAAAAATTGCATTTCTATGTACGTTGATTCAAGAAAATATGAAGGAAGTCAAATTTCACAATAGAAGAAGGATGAAAGACCATGCAGAACTAATCCAAATCCTAACAAATTTCATCTATCTTGAATCAAATAGGAAGACAAAGCCAATATAAAAAGAAAGAGTTCATTAAAATGATGAATTTTATATACGTTAACTCAAAAAGTCTACACTTTTCGTTATAAGTCGGAAATTGATTTCTGAGACTAAATTGTAAACTAGATAAACTCATCTTTAACAGAAAAAGTTTGAAAAATGTATTGTAATTACAATTAATATGTTCTAAGGCAATACGTCTAGTAAAAATTGCATTTCTATGTACGTTGATTCAAGAAAATATGAAGGAAGTCAAATTTCAAAATAGAAGAAAGATGAAAAACCATGCAGAATTAATCCAAATCCTGACAAATTTCATCTATCTTGAATCAAATAGAAAGACAAAGCCAACACAAAAAGAAAGAGTTCATAAAAATGTTAAATTTTATATGCGTTAACTCAAAAAAGGCTACACACTTTGTTATAAGTCGGAAATTGATTTCTGAGACTAAACTCTAAACTAGATAAACTCATCTTTAACAGAAAAAGTTTGAAAAATGTATTGTAATTACAATTAATATTTTCTAAGGCAATACGTCTAGTAAAAATTGCATTTCTATGTACGTTGATTCAAGAAAATATGAAGCAAGTCAAATTTCACAATAGAAGAAGGATGAAAGACCATGCAGAACTAATCCAAATCCTAACAAATTTCATCTATCTTGAATCAAATAGAAAGACAAAGCCAACACAGTTCATAAAAATGTTGAATTTAATATACGTTAACTCAAAAAAGTCTACACACTTCGTTATAAGTCAGAAATTGATTTCTGAGACTAAATTTAAACTACATAAACTCATCTTTAACAGAAAAAGTTTGAAAAATGTAATGTAATTACAATTAATATGTTTTAAGGAAATACGTCTAGTAAAAATTGCATTTCTATATACGTTGATTCTAGAAAATATGAAGGAAGTCAAATTTCAAAATATAAGAAGGATGAAAGACCATGCAGAACTAATCCAAATCCTAACAAATTTCATCTATCTTGAATCAAATAGAAAGACAAAGCCAACACAAAAAGAAAGAGTTCAAAAAAATGTTGAATTTTATATACGTTAACTCAAAAAAGTCTACAGATTTCGTTATAAGTCGGAAATTGATTTCTGAAACTAAAATGTAAACTAGATAAACTCATCTTTAATAGAAAATGTTTGAAAAATGTATTGTAGTTAAATTTAATATGTTCTAAGGCAATACGTCTAGTAAAAATTGCATTTCTATGTACGTTGATTCCAGAAAATATGAAGGAAGTCAAATTTCACAATAGAAGAAGGATGAAAGACCATGCAGAACTAATCCAAATCCTAACAAATTTCATCTATCTTGAATCAAATAGAAAGACAAAGCCAACACAGTTCATAAAAATGTTGAATTTAATATACGTTAACTCAAAAAAGTGTACACACTTCGTTATAAGTCAGAAATTGATTTATGAAATTAAATTGTAAACTAGATAAACTCATCTTTAACAGAAAAAGTTTGAAAAATGTATTGTAATTACAATTAATATGTTCTAAGGCAATACGTCTAGTAAAAATTGCATTTCTATGTACGTTGATTCAAGAAAATATGAAGCAAGTCAAATTTCACAATAGAAGAAGGATGAAAGACCATGCACAACTAATCCAAATCCTAACAAATTTCATCTATCTTGAATCAAATAGAAAGGCAAAGCCAACACAAAAAGAAAGAGTTTATAAAAATGTTGAATTTAATATACGTTAACTCAAAAAAATCTACACACTTCGTTATAAGTCAGAAATTGATTTCTGAGACCAAATTGTAAACTAGATAAACTCATCTTTAACAGAAAAAGTTTGAAAAATGTATTGTAATTAAAATTAATATGTTATAAGGCAATACGTCTAGTAAAAATTGCATTTCTATGTACGTTGATTCAAGAAAATATGAAGGAAGTCAAATTTCACAATAGAAGAAGGATGAAAGACCATGCAGAACTAATCCAAATCCTAACAAATTTCATCTATCTTGAATCAAATAGAAAGACAAAGCCACCACAAAAAGAAAGAGTTCATAAATATGTTGAATTTTATATACTTTAACTCAACAAAGTCTACACATTTCGTTATAAGTCGGAAATTGATTTCTGAGACTAAATTGTAAACTAGATAAACTCATCTTTAACAGAAAAAGTTTGAAAAATGTATTGTAATTACAATTAATATGTTATAAGGCAATACGTCTAGTAAAAATTGCATTTCTATGTACGTTGATTCAAGAAAATATGAAGGAAGTCAAATTTCACAATAGAAGAAGGATGAAAGACCATGCAGAACTAATCCAAATCCTAACAAATTTCATCTATCTTGAATCATATAGAAAGACAAAGCCAACACAAGAAGAAAGAGTTCATAAAAATGTTGAATTTTATATACGTTAACTCAAAAAAGTCTACACATTTCGTTATAACTCGGAAATTGATTTCTGAGACTAAATTGTAAACTAGATAAACTCATCTTTAACAGAAAAAGTTTGAAAAATGTATTGTAATTACAATTAATATGTTCTAAGGCAATACGTCTAGTAAAAATTGCATTTCTATGTACGTTGATTCAAGAAAATATGAAGGAAGTCAAATTTCACAATAGAAGAAAGATGAAAGACCTTGCAGAACTAATCCAAATCCTAACGAATTTCATATATCTTGAATCAAATAGAAAGACAAAGCCAATATAAAAGAAAGAGTTCATTAAAATGCTGAATTTTATATACGTTAACTCAAAAAAGTCTACGCATTTCGTTATAAGTCGGAAATTGATTTCTGAGACTAAATTGTAAACTAGATAAACTCAGCTTTAACAGAAAAAGTTTGAAAAATGTATTGTAATTACAATTAACATGTTATAAGGCAATATGTCTAGTAAAAATTGCATTTCTATGTACTTTGATTCAAGAAAATATGAAGGAAGTCAAATTTCACAATAGAAGAAAGATGAAAGACCATGCAGAACTAATCCAAATCCTAACAAATTTCATCTATCTTGAATCAAATAGAAAGACAAAGCTAACACAAAAAGAAAGAGTTCATAAAAATGTTGAATTTTATATACGTTAACTCGAAAAAGTCTACACATTTCGTTATAAGTCGTTAATTGATTTCTGAGACTAAATTGTAAACTAGATAAACTCATCTTTAACAGAAAAAGTTTGAAAAATGTGTTGTAATTACAATTAATATGTTCTAAGGCAATACGTCTAGTAAAAATTGCATTTCTATGTACGTTGATTCAAGAAAATATGAAGGAAGTCAAATTTCACAATAGAAGAAAGATGAAAGACCATGCAGAACTAATCCAAATCCTAACAAATTTCATCTATCTTGAATCAAATAGAAATACAAAGCCAATATAAATAGAAAGAGTTCATTAAAATGCTGAATTTTATATACGTTAACTCAAAAAAGTCTACACATTTCGTTATAAGTCGGAAATTGATTTCTGAGACTAAAGTGTAAACTAGATAAACTCATCTTTAACAGAAAAAATTTGAAAAATGTATTGTAATTCCAATTAACGTGTTCTAAGGCAATATGTCTAGTAAAAATTGCATTTCTATGTACGTTGATTCAAGAAAATATGAAGGAAGTCAAATTTAACAATAGAAGAAGGATGAAAGACCATGCAGAACTAATCCAAATCCTAACAAATTTTTTCTATCTTGAATCAAATAGAAAGACAAAGTTACACAAAAAGAAAGAGTTCATAAAAATGTTGAATTTTGTATACGTTAACTCGAAAAAGTCTACACATTTCGTTATAAGTCGTTAATTGATTTCTGAGACTAAATAGTAAACTAGATAAACTCATGTTTAACAGAAAAAGTTTGAAAAATGTGTTGTAATTACAATTAATGCGTTCTAAGGCAATACGTCTAGTAAAATTTGCATTTCTATGTACGTTGATTCAAGAAAATATGAAGGAAGTCAAATTTAACAATAGAAGATGGATGAAAGACCATGCAGAACTAATCCAAATCCTAACAAATTTCTTCTATCTTGAATCAAATAGAAAGACAAAGCCAATATAAAAAGAAAGAGTTCATTAAAATGCTGAATTTTATATACGTCAACTCAAAAAAGTCTACACATTTCGTTATAAGTCGGAAATTGATTTCTGAGACTAAATTGTAAACTAGATAAACTCATCTTTAACAGAAAAAGTTTGAAAAATGTATTGTAATTACAATTAATATGTTCTAAGGCAATACGTCTAGTAAAAATTGCATTTCTATGTACGTTGATTCAAGAAAATATGAAGGAAGTCAAATTTCAAAATAGAAGAAAGATGAAAAACCATGCAGAATTAATCCAAATCCTAACAAATTTCATCTATCTTGAATCAAATAGAAAGACAAAGCCAACACAAAAAGAAAGAGTTCATAAAAATGTTAAATTTTATATGCGTTAACTCAAAAAAGGCTACACACTTTGTTATAAGTCGGAAATTGATTTCTGAGACTAAACTCTAAACTAGATAAACTCATCTTTAACAGAAAAAGTTTGAAAAATGTATTGTAATTACAATTAATATGTTCTAAGGCAATACGTCTAGTAAAAATTGCATTTCTATGTACGTTGATTCAAGAAAATATGAAGCAAGTCAAATTTCACAATAGAAGAAGGATGAAAGACCATGCAGAACTAATCCAAATCCTAACAAATTTCATCTATCTTGAATCAAATAGAAAGATAAAGCCAACACAGTTCATAAAAATGTTGAATTTAATATATGTTAACTCAAAAAAGTCTACACACTTCGTTATAAGTCAGAAATTGATTTCTGAGACTAAATTTAAACTACATAAACTCATCTTTAACAGAAAAAGTTTGAAAAATGTAATGTAATTACAATTAATATGTTTTAAGGCAATACGTCTAGTAAAAATTGCATTTCTATATACGTTGATTCTAGAAAATATGAAGGAAGTCAAATTTCAAAATATAAGAAGGATGAAAGACCATGCAGAACTAATCCAAATCCTAACAAATTTCATCTATCTTGAATCAAATTGAAAGACAAAGCCAACACAAAAAGAAAGAGTTCAAAAAAATGTTGAATTTTATATACGTTAACTCAAAAAAGTCTACAGATTTCGTTATAAGTCGGAAATTGATTTCTGAAACTAAATTGTAAACTAGATAAACTCATCTTTAACAGAAAATGTTTGAAAAACGTATTGTAGTTACAATTAATATGTTCTAAGGCAATACGTCTAGTAAAAATTGCATTTCTATGTACGTTGATTCAAGAAAATATGAAGGAAGTCAAATTTCACAATAGAAGAAGGATGAAAGACCATGCAGAACTAATCCAAATCCTAACAAATTTCATCTATCTTGAATCAAATAGAAAGACAAAGCCAACACAGTTCATAAAAATGTTAAATTTAATATACGTTAACTCAAAAAAGTGTACACACTTCGTTATAAGTCAGAAATTGATTTATGAAATTAAATTGTAAACTAGATAAACTCGTCTTTAACAGAAAAAGTTTGAAAAATGTATTGTAATTACAATTAATATGTTCTAAGGCAATACGTCTAGTAAAAATTGCATTTCTATGTACGTTGATTCAAGAAAATATGAAGCAAGTCAAATTTCACAATAGAAGAAGGATGAAAGACCATGCAGAACTAATCCAAATCCTAACAAATTTCATCTATCTTGAATCAAATAGAAAGACAAAACCAACACAGTTCATAAAAATGTTGAATTTAATATACGTTAACTCAAAAAAGTCTACACACTTCGTTATAAGTCAGAAATTGATTTCTGAGACTAAATTTAAACTACATAAACTCATCTTTAACAGAAAAAGTTTGAAAAATGTAATGTAATTACAATTAATATGTTTTAAGGCAATACGTCTAGTAAAAATTGCATTTCTATATACGTTGATTCTAGAAAATATGAAGGAAGTCAAATTTCAAAATATAAGAAGGCTGAAAGACCATGCAGAACTAATCCAAATCCTAACAAATTTCATCTATCTTGAATCAAATAGAAAGACAAAGCCAACACCAAAAGAAAGAGTTCAAAAAAATGTTGAATTTTATATACGTTAACTCAAAAAAGTCTACAGATTTCGTTATAAGTCGGAAATTGATTTCTGAGACTAAATTGTAAACTAGATAAACTCATCTTTAACAGAAATTGTTTGAAAATGTATTGTAGTTACAATTAATATGTTCTAAGGCAATACGTCTAGTAAAAATTGCATTTCTATGTACGTTGATTCAAGAAAATATGAAGGAAGTCAAATTTCACAATAGAAAAAGGATGAAAGACCATGCAGAACTAATCCAAATCCTAACAAATTTCATCTATCTTGAATCAAATAGAAAGACAAAGCCAATATAAAAAGAAAGAGTTCATTAAAATGATGAATTTTATATACGTTAACTCAAAAAAGTCTACACTTTTCGTTATAAGTCGGAAATTGATTTCTGAGACTAAATTGTAAACTAGATAAACCCATCTTTAACAGAAAAAATTTTAAAAATGTATTGTAATTACAATTAATGTGTTCTAAGGCAATACGTCTAGTAAAAATTGCATTTCTATGTACGTTGATTCAAGAAAATATGAAGGAAGTCAAATTTCACAATATAAGAAGGATGAAAGACCATGCAGAACTAATCCAAATCCTAATAAATTTCATCTATCTTGAATCAAATAGAAAGACAAAGTTAACACCAAAAGAAAGAGTTCATAAAAATGTTGAATTTTATAACGTTAACTCGAAAAAGTCTACACATTTCGTTATAAGTCGGAAATTGATTTCTGAAACTAAATTGTAAACTAGATAAACTCATCTTTAACAGAAAAAGTTTGAAAAATGTATTTTAATTATAATTAATATGTTCTAAGGCAATACGACTAGTCAAAATTTCATTTCTATGTATGTTGATTCAAGAATATATGAAGGAAGCAAAATTTCACAATAGAAGAAGGATGAAAGATCACGCAGAACTAATCCAAATCCTAATAAATTTCACCTATCTTGAATCAAATAGAAAGACAAAGCCAATACAAAAATAAAGAGTTCATAAAAATATTGAACTTTTTATACGTTAACTCAAAAAAGTGTACACATTTCGTTAAAAGTCAGAAATTGATTTCCGATACTAAATTGTAAACTAGATAAACTCATCTTTAACAAAAAAAAGTTTGAAAAATATATTGTAATTACAATTAATATGTTCTAAGGCAATACGTCTAGTAAAAATTTCATTTCTATCTACGTTGATTCAAGAAAACATTGAGGAAACAGAATTTCACAGTAGAAGAAGGATGAAACATCACGCAGAACTAATCCAAATCCTAACAAATTTCATATATCTTGAATCAAATAGAAAGACAAAGCCAACACAAAAAGAAAGAGGTCATAAAAATGTTTATTTTTATATACTTAACTCAAAAAAAGTGTACACACTTCGTTATAAGTATGAAATTAATTTATGAAATCAAATTGTAAACTAGATAAGCTCATCTTTAACAGAAAAAGTTTGAAAAATGTACGCTAGTAAAAATTGCATTTTTATGTATGTTGATTCAAGAAAATATGAAGGTAGGCAAATTTCACAATAGAAGAAGGATGAAAGACCATGCAAACTAATCCAAATCCTAAAAAATTTCATCTATCTTGAATCAAATAGAAAGACAAAGCCAATATAAAAAGAAAGAGTTCATTAAAATGTTGATACGTTAACTCAAAAAAGTCTACACATTTCGTTATAAGTCGGAAATTGATTTCTGAGACTAAATTGTAAACTAGATAAACTCATTTTAACAGAAAAAGTTTGAAAAATGTATTGTAATTACAATTAATGTGTTCTAAGGCAATACGTCTAGTAAAAATTGCATTTCTATGTACGTTGATTCAAGAAAATATGAAGGTAGTCAAATTTTACAATATAAGAAGGATTAAAGACCATGCAGAACTAATCCAAATCCTAACAAATTTCATCTATCTTGAATCAAATAGAAAGACAAAGCCAATATAAAAAGAAAGAGTTCATTAAAATGCTGAATTTTATATACGTTAACTCAAAAAAGTCTACACTTTTCGTTATAAGTCGGAAATTGATTTCTGAGACTAAACTGTAAACTAGATAAACTCATCTTTAACAGAAAAATTCGAAAAATGTATTGTAATTACAATTAATGTGTTCTAAGGCAATACGTCTAGTAAAATTTGCATTTCTATGTACGTTGATTCAAGAAAATATGAAGGAAGTCAAATTTAACAATAGAAGAAGGATGAAAGACCATGCAGAACTAATCGAAATCCTAACAAATTTCTTCTATCTTGAATCAAATAGAAAGACAAAGTTACACAAAAAGAAAGAGTTCATAAAAATGTTGAATTTTGTATACGTTTACTCGAAAAGTCTACAAATTTCGTTATAAGTCGTTAATTGATTTCTGAGACTAAATTGTAAACTAGATAAACTCATCTTTAACAGAAAAAGTTTGAAAAATGTGTTGTAATTACAATTAATATGTTCTAAGGCAATACGTCTAGTAAAAATTGCATTTCTATGTACGTTGATTCAAGAAAATATGAAGGAAGTCAAATTTCACAATAGAAGAAAGATGAAAGACCATGCAGAACTAATCCAAATCCTAACAAATTTCATCTATCTTGAATCAAATAGAAATACAAAGCCAATATAAATAGAAAGAGTTCATTAAAATGCTGAATTTTATATACGTTAACTCAAAAAAGTCTACACATTTCGTTATAAGTCGGAAATTGATTTCTGAGACTAAAGTGTAAACTAGATAAACTCATCTTTAACAGAAAAAATTTGAAAAATGTATTTTAATTCCAATTAACGTGTTCTAAGGCAATATGTCTACTAAAAATTGCATTTCTATGTATGTTGATTCAAGAAAATATGAAGGAAGTCAAATTTCACAATAGAAGAAGGATGAAAGACCATGCAGAACTAATCCAAATCCTAACAAATTTCATCTATCTTGAATCAAATAGAAAGACAAAGTTAACACAAAAAGAAAGAGTTCATAAAAATGTTGAATTTTATATACGTTAACTCGAAAAAGTCTACACACTTCGTTATAAGTCGGAAATTGATTTCTGAGACTAAATTGTAAACTAGAGAAACTCATCTTTAACAGAAAAGTATCAAAAATGTATTGTAATTACAATTAATATGTTCTAAGGAAATACGTCTATTAAAATTGCATTTCTATGTATGTTGATTCAAGAAAATATGAAGGAAGTCAAATTTCACATAGAAGAAAGATGAAAGACCATGCAAAACTAATCCAAATCCTTAAATTTTTATCTATCTTGAATCAAATAGAAAGACAAAGCCAACACAAGAAGAAAGAGTTCATAAAAATGTTGAATTTTATATACGTTAACTCAAAAAAGTCTACACATTTCGTTATAAGTCGGAAATTGATTTCTGAGACTAAATTGTAAACTAGATAAACTCATCTTTAACATAAAAAGTTTGAAAAATGTATTGTAATTACAATTAATTTATTCTAAGGAAATATGTCTAGTAAAAATTGTATTTCTATGTACGTTGATTCAAGAAAATATGAAGGAAGTCAAATTTCACAATAGAAGAAAGATGAAAGACCATGCAGAACTAATCCAAATCCTAACAAATTTCATCTATCTTGAATCAAATAGAAAGACAAAGCCAATATAAAAAGAAAGAGTTCATTAAAATGCTGAATTTTATATACGTTAACTCAAAAAAGTCTACACATTTCGTTATAAGTCGGAAATTGATTTCTGAGACTAAATTGTAAACTAGACAAACTCATCTTTAACAGAAAACGTTCGAAAATGTATTGTAATTAAAATTAATGTGTTCTAAGGCAATACGTCTAGTAAAATTTGCATTTCTATGTACGTTGATTCAAGAAAATATGAAGGAAGTCAAATTTAACAATAGAAGAAGGATGAAAGACCATGCAGAACTAATCCAAATCCTAACAAATTTCTTCTATCTTGAATCAAATAGAAAGACAAAGTTACACAAAAAGAAAGAGTTCATAAAAAGGTCGAATTTTATATACGTTAACTCGAAAAAGTCTACACATTTCGTTATAAGTCGGAAATTGATTTCTGAGACTAAATTGTAAACTAGATAAACTCATCTTTAACAGAAAAAGTTTGAATAATGTATTGTAATTACAATTAATATGTTCTAAGGCAATACGTCTATTAAAAATTGCATTTCTATGTACGTTGATTCAAGAAAATATGAAGGAAGTCAAATTTCACAATAGAAGAAAGATGAAAGACCATGCAGAACTAATCCAAATCCTAACAAATTTCATCTATCTTGAATCAAATAGAAAGACAAAGCCAACACAAGAAGAAAGAGTTCATAAAAATGTTGAATTTTATATACGTTAACTCAAAAAAGTCTACACATTTCGTTATAAGTCGGAAATTGATTTCTGAGACTAAATTGTAAACTAGACAAACTCATCTTTAACAGAAAAAGTTCGAAAATGTATTGTAATTAAAATTAATGTGTTCTAAGGCAATACGTCTAGTAAAATTTGCATTTCTATGTACGTTGATTCAAGAAAATATGAAGGAAGTCAAATTTAACAATAGAAGAAGGATGAAAGACCATGCAGAACTAATCCAAATCCTAACAAATTTCTTCTATCTTGAATCAAATAGAAATACAAAGTTACATAAAAAGAAAGAGTTCATAAAAATGTTGAATTTTGTATACGTTTACTCGGAAAAGTCTACACATTTCGTTATAAGTCGTTAATTGATTTCTGAGACTAAATTGTAAACTAGATAAACTCATCTTTAACAGAAAAAGTTTGAAAAATGTGTTGTAATTACAATTAATATGTTCTAAGGCAATACGTCTAGTAAAAATTGCATTTCTATGTACGTTGATTCAAGAAAATATGAAGGAAGTCAAATTTCACAATAGAAGAAAGATGAAAGACCATGCAGAACTAATCCAAATCCTAACAAATTTCATCTATCTTGAATCAAATAGAAATACAAAGCCAATATAAATAGAAAGAGTTCATTAAAATGCTGAATTTTATATACGTTAACTCAAAAAAGTCTACACATTTCGTTATAAGTCGGAAATTGATTTCTGAGACTAAAGTGTAAACTAGATAAACTCATCTTTAACAGAAAAAATTTGAAAAATGTATTGTAATTCCAATTAACGTGTTCTAAGGCAATATGTCTAGTAAAAATTGCATTTCTATGTATGTTGATTCAAGAAAATATGAAGGAAGTCAAATTTCACATAGAAGAAAGATGAAAGACCATGCAAAACTAATCCAAATCCTAACATTTTTATCTATCTTGAATCAAATAGAATGACAAAGCCAACACAAGAAGAAAGAGTTCATAAAAATGTTGAATTTTATATACGTTAACTCAAAAAAGTTTACACATTTCGTTATAAGTCGGAAATTGATTTCTGAGACTAAATTGTAAACTAGATAAACTCATCTTTAACATAAAAAGTTTGAAAAATGTATTGTAATTACAATTAATTTATTCTAAGGAAATACGTCTAGTAAAAATTGTATTTCTATGTACGTTGATTCAAGAAAATATGAAGGAAGTCAAATTTCACAATAGAAGAAAGATGAAAGACCATGCAGAACTAATCCAAATCCTAACAAATTTCATCTATCTTGAATCAAATAGAAAGACAAAGCCAATATAAAAAGAAAGAGTTTATTAAAATGCTGAATTTTATATACGTTAACTCAAAAAAGTCTACACATTTCGTTATAAGTCGGAAATTGATTTCTGAGACTAAATTGTAAACTAGACAAACTCATCTTTAACAGAAAAAGTTCGAAAATGTATTGTAATTAAAATTAATGTGTTCTAAGGCAATACGTCTAGTAAAATTTGCATTTCTATGTACGTTGATTCAAGAAAATATGAAGGAAGTCAAATTTAACAATAGAAGAAGGATGAAAGACCATGCAGAACTAATCCAAATCCTAACAAATTTCTTCTATCTTGAATCAAATAGAAAGACAAAGTTACACAAAAAGAAAGAGTTCATAAAAACGTTGAATTTTATATACGTTAACTCGAAAAAGTCTACACATTTCGTTATAAGTCGGAAATTGATTTCTGAGACTAAATTGTAAACTAGATAAACTCATCTTTAACAGAAAAAGTTTGAATAATGTATTGTAATTACAATTAATATGTTCTAAGGCAATACGTCTATTAAAAATTGCATTTCTATGTACGTTGATTCAAGAAAATATGAAGGAAGTCAAATTTCAGAATAGAAGAAAGATGAAAGACCATGCAGAACTAATCCAAATCCTAACAAATTTCATCTATCTTGAATCAAATAGAAAGACAAAGCCAAAACAAGAAGAAAGAGTTCATAAAAATGTTGAATTTTATATACGTTAACTCAAAAAAGTCTACACATTTCGTTATAAGTCGGAAATTGATTTCTGAGACTAAATTGTAAACTAGATAAACTCATCTTTAGCAGAAAAAGTTTGAAAAATGTGTTGTAATTACAATTAATATGTTCTAAGGCAATACGTCTAGTAAAAATTGCATTTCTATGTACGTTGATTCAAGAAAATATGAAGGTAGTCAAATTTTACAATAGAAGAAGGATTAAAGACCATGCAGAACTAATCCAAATCCTAACAAATTTCATCTATCTTGAATCAAATAGAAAGACAAAGCCAACACAAGAAGAAAGAGTTCATAAAAATGTTGAATTTTATATACGTTAACTCAAAAAAGTCTACACATTTCGTTATAAGTCGGAAATTGATTTCTGAGTTGTAAACTAGATAAACTCATCTTTAACAGAAAAAGTTTGAAAAATGTGTTGTAATTACAATTAATATGTTCTAAGGCAATACGTCTAGTAAAAATTGCATTTCTATGTACGTTGATTCAAGAAAATATGAAGGTAGTCAAATTTTACAATAGAAGAAGGATTAAAGACCATGCAGAACTAATCCAAATCCTAACAAATTTCATCTATCTTGAATCAAATAGAAAGACAAAGCCAATATAAAAGAAAGAGTTCATTAAAATGCTGAATTTTATATACGTTAACTCAAAAAAGTCTACACTTTTCGTTATAAGTCGGAAATTGATTTCTGAGACTAAATTGTAAACTAGATAAACTAATCTTTAACAGAAAAATTTCGAAAAATGTATTGTAATTACAATTAATGTGTTCTAAGGCAATACGTCTAGTAAAATTTGCATTTCTATGTACGTTGATTCAAGAAAATATGAAGGAAGTCAAATTTAACAATAGAAGAAGGATGAAAGACCATGCAGAACTAATCCAAATCCTAACAAATTTCTTCTATCTTGAATCAAATAGAAAGACAAAGTTACATAAAAAGAAAGAGTTCATAAAAATGTTGAATTTTGTATACGTTTACTCGAAAAAGTCTACACATTTCGTTATAAGTCGGAAATTGATTTCTGAGACTAAAGTGTAAACTAGATAAACTCATCTTTAACAGAAAAAATTTGAAAAATGTATTGTAATTCCAATTAACGTGTTCTAAGGCAATATGTCTAGTAAAAATTGCATTTCTATGTATGTTGATTCAAGAAAATATGAAGGAAGTCAAATTTCACATAGAAGAAAGATGAAAGACCATGCAAAACTAATCCAAATCCTAACATTTTTATCTATCTTGAATCAAATAGAAAGACAAAGCCAACACAAGAAGAAAGAGTTCATAAAAATGTTGAATTTTATATACGTTAACTCAAAAAAGTCTACACATTTCGTTATAAGTCGGAAATTGATTTCTGAGACTAAATTGTAAACTAGATAAACTCATCTTTAACATAAAAAGTTTGAAAAATGTATTGTAATTACAATTAATTTATTCTAAGGAAATACGTCTAGTAAAAATTGCATTTCTATGTACGTTGATTCAAGAAAATATGAAGGAAGTCAAATTTCACAATAGAAGAAAGATGAAAGACCATGCAGAACTAATCCAAATCCTAACAAATTTCATCTATCTTGAATCAAATAGAAAGACAAAGCCAATATAAAAAGAAAGAGTTCATTAAAATGCTGAATTTTATATACGTTAACTCAAAAAAGTCTACACATTTCGTTATAAGTCGGAAA
The DNA here is from genome assembly GCF_003573695.1 of Papaver somniferum. Classification (NCBI taxonomy): domain Eukaryota; kingdom Viridiplantae; phylum Streptophyta; class Magnoliopsida; order Ranunculales; family Papaveraceae; genus Papaver; species Papaver somniferum. The sequence goes on from NW_020623045.1 coordinate 65,501, forward strand.
TTGATTTCTGAGACTAAATTGTAAACTAGACAAACTCATCTTTAACAGAAAAAGTTCGAAAATGTATTGTAATTAAAATTAATGTGTTCTAAGGCAATACGTCTAGTAAAATTTGCATTTCTATGTACGTTGATTCAAGAAAATATGAAGGAAGTCAAATTTAACAATAGAAGAAGGATGAAAGACCATGCAGAACTAATCCAAATCCTAACAAATTTCTTCTATCTTGAATCAAATAGAAAGACAAAGCCAACACAAGAAGAAAGAGTTCATAAAAATGTTGAATTTTATATACGTTAACTCAAAAAAGTCTACACATTTCGTTATAAGTCGGAAATTGATTTCTGAGACTAAATTGTAAACTAGATAAACTCATCTTTAACAGAAAAAGTTTGAAAAATGTATTGTAATTACAATTAATATGTTCTAAGGTAATACGTCTAGTAAAAATTGCATTTCCATGTACGTTGATTCAAGAAAATATGAAGGAAGTCAAATTTCACAATAGAAGAAAGATGAAAGACCATGCATAACTAATCCAAATCCTAACAAATTTCATCTATCTTGAATCAAATAGAAAGACAAAGCCAATATAAAAAGAAAGAGTTCATTAAAATGCTGAATTTTATATACGTTAACTCAAAAAAGTCTACACATTTCGTTATAAGTCGGAAATTGATTTCTGAGACTAAATTGTAAACTAGATAAACTCATCTTTAACATAAAAAGTTCGAAAAATGTATTGTAATTGCAATTAATGTGTTCTAAGGCAATACGTCTAGTAAAAATTGCATTTCTATGTACGTTGATTCAAGAAAATATGAAGGAAGTCAAATTTAACAATAGAAGAAGGATGAAAGACCATGCAGAACAAATCCAAATCCTAACAAATTTCATCTATCTTGAATCAAATAGAAAGACAAAGTTAACACAAAAAGAAAGAGTTCATAAAAATGTTGAATTTTATATACGTTAACTCGAAAAAGTCTACACACTTCGTTATTAGTCGGAAATTGATTTCTGAGACAAAATTGTAAACTATATAAACTCATCTTTAACAGAAAAAGTTCGAAAAATGTATTGTAATTACAATTAATGTGTTCTAAGGCAATACGTCTAGTAAAAATTGCATTTCTATGTACGTTGATTCAAGAAAATATGAAGGAAGTCAAATTTAACAATAGAGGAAGGATGAAAGACCATGTAGAACTAATCCAAATCCTAACAAATTTCTTCTATCTTGAATCAAATAGAAAGACAAAGTTACACAAAAAGAAAGAGTTCATAAAAATGTTGAATTTTATATACGTTAACTCGAAAAATTCTACACATTTCGTTATAAGTCGGAAATTTATTTCTGAGACTAAATTGTAAACTAGAATAACTCATCTTTAACAGAAAAAGTTTGAAAAATGTATTGTAATTACAATTAATATGTTCTAAGGCAATACGTCTAGTAAAAATTGCATTTCTATGTACGTTGATTCAAGAAAATATGAAGGAAGTCAAATTTAACAATAGAAGAAGGATGAAAGACCATGCAGAACTAATCCAAATCCTAACAAATTTCTTCTATCTGGAATCAAATAGAAAGACAAAGTTACACAAAAAGAAAGAGTTCATAAAAATGTTGAATTTTATATACGTTAACTCGAAAAAGTCTACACATTTCTTTATAAGTCGGAAATTGATTTCTGAGACTAAATTGTAAACTAGATAAACTCATCTGTAACAGAAAAAGTTTGAAAAATGTATTGTAATTACAATTAATATGTTCTAAGTCAATACGTCTAGTAAAATTGCATTTCTATGTACGTTGATTCAAGAAAATATGAAGGAAGTCAAATTTCACAATAGAAGAAAGATGAAAGACCATGCAGAACTAATCCAAATCCTAACAAATTTCATCTATCTTGAATCAAATAGAAAGACAAAGCCAATATAAAAAGAAAGAGTTCATTAAAATGCTGAATTTTATATACGTTAACTCAAAAAAGTCTACACATTTCGTTATAAGTCGGAAATTGATTTCTGAGACTAAATTGTAAACTAGATAAACTAATCTTTAACAGAAAAAGTTTGAAAAATGTATTGTAATTACAATTAATATGTTCTAAGCCAATACGTCTAGTAAAAATTGCATTTCCATGTACGTTGATTCAAGAAAATATGAAGGAAGTCAAATTTCACAATAGAAGAAAGATGAAAGACCATGCAGAACTAATCCAAATCCTAACAAATTTCATCTATCTTGAATCAAATAGAAAGACAAAGCCAATATAAAAAGAAAGAGTTCATTAAAATGCTGAATTTTATATACGTTAACTCAAAAAAGTCTACACATTTCGTTATAAGTCGGAAATTGATTTCTGAGACTAAATTGTAAACTAGATAAACTCATCTTTAACAGAAAAAGTTCGAAAAATGTATTGTAATTACAATTAATGTGTTCTAAGTCAATACGTCTAGTAAAAATTGCATTTCTATGTACGTTGATTCAAGAAAGTATGAAGGAAGTCAAATTTCACAATAGAAGAAAGATGAAAGACCATGCAGAACTAATCCAAATCCTAACAAATTTCATCTATCTTGAATCAAATAGAAAGACAAAGCCAATATAAAAACAAAGAGTTCATTAAAATGCTGAATTTTATATACGTTAACTCAAAAAAGTCTACACATTTCGTTATAAGTTGGAAATTGATTTCTGAGACTAAATTGTAAACTAGATAAACTCATCTTTAACAGAAAAAGTTTGAAAAATGTATTGTAATTACAATTAATATGTTCTAAGGCAATACGTCTAGTAAAAATTGCATTTCCATGTACGTTGATTCAAGAAAATATGAAGGAAGTCAAATTTCACAATAGAAGAAAGATGAAAGACCATGCAGAACTAATCCAAATCCTAACAAATTTCATCTATCTTGAATCAAAGAGAAAGACAAAGCCAATATAAAAAGAAAGTGTTCATTAAAATGCTGAATTTTATATACGTTAACTCAAAAAAGTCTACACATTTCGTTATAAGTCGGAAATTGATTTCTGAGACTAAATTGTAAACTAGATAAACTCATCTTTAACAGAAAAAGTTCGAAAAATGTATTGTAATTACAATTAATGTGTTCTAAGGCAATACGTCTAGTAAAAATTGCATTTCTATGTACGTTGATTCAAGAAAATATGAAGGAAGTCAAATTTAACAATAAAAGAAGGATGAAAGACCATGCAGAACTAATCCAAATCGTAACAAATTTCTTCTATCTTGAATCAAATAGAAAGACAAAGTTACACAAAAAGAAAGAGTTCATAAAAATGTTGAATTTTATATACGTTAACTCGAAAAAGTCTACACATTTCGTTATAAGTCGGAAATTGATTTCTGAGACTAAATTGTAAACTAGATAAACTCATCTTTAACAGAAAAAGTATGAAAAATGTATTGTAATTACAATTAATATGTTCTAAGGCAATACGTCTATTAAAATTGCATTTCTATGTATGTTGATTCAAGAAAATATGAAGGAAGTCAAATTTCACAATAGAAGAAAGATGAAAGACCATGCAGAACTAATCCAAATCCTAACAAATTTCATCTATCTTGAATCAAATAGAAAGACAAAGTTACACAAAAAGAAAGATTTCATAAAAATGTTGAATTTTGTATACGTTTACTCGAAAAAGTCTACACATTTCGTTATAAGTCGTTAATTGATTTCTGAGACTAAATTGTAAACTAGATAAACTCATCTTTAACAGAAAAAGTTTGAAAAATGTGTTGTAATTACAATTAATATGTTCTAAGGCAATACGTCTAGTAAAAATTGCATTTCTATGTACGTTGATTCAAGAAAATATGAAGGAAGTCAAATTTCACAATAGAAGAAAGATGAAAGACCATGCAGAACTAATCCAAATCCTAACAAATTTCATCTATCTTGAATCAAATAGAAATACAAAGCCAATATAAATAGAAAGAGTTCATTAAAATGCTGAATTTTATATACGTTAACTGAAAAAAGTCTACACATTTCGTTATAAGTCGGAAATTGATTTCTGAGATTAAAGTGTAAACTAGATAAACTCATCTTTAACAGAAAAAATTTGAAAAATGTATTGTAATTACAATTAATGTGTTCTAAGGCAATACGTCTACTAAAAATTGCATTTCTATGTATGTTGATTCAAGAAAATATGAAGGAAGTCAAATTTCACAATAGAAGAAGGATGAAAGACCATGCAGAACTAATCCAAATCCTAACAAATTTCATCTATCTTGAATCAAATAAAAAGACAAAGTTAACACAAAAAGAAAGAGTTCATAAAAATGTGTAATTTTATATACGTTAACTCGAAAAAGTCTACACACTTCGTTATAAGTCGGAAATTGATTTCTGAGACTAAATTGTAAACTAGAGAAACTCATCTTTAACAGAAAAGTATCAAAAATGTATTGTAATTACAATTAATATGTTCTAAGGAAATAGGTCTATTAAAATTGCATTTCTATGTATGTTGATTCAAGAAAATATGAAGGAAGTCAAATTTCACATAGAAGAAAGATGAAAGACCATGCAAAACTAATCCAAATCCTTAAATTTTTATCTATCTTGAATCAAATAGAAAGACAAAGCCAACACAAGAAGAAAGAGTTCATAAAAATGTTGAATTTTATATACGTTAACTCAAAAAAGTCTACACATTTCGTTATAAGTCGGAAATTGATTTCTGAGACTAAATTGTAAACTATATAAACTCATCTTTAACATAAAAAGTTTGAAAAATGTATTGTAATTACAATTAATTTATTCTAAGGAAATACGTCTAGTAAAAATTGCATTTCTATGTACGTTGATTCAAGAAAATATGAAGGAAGTCAAATTTCACAATAGAAGAAAGATGAAAGACCATGCAGAACTAATCCAAATCCTAACAAATTTCATCTATCTTGAATCAAATAGAAAGACAAAGCCAATATAAAAAGAAAGAGTTCATTAAAATGCTGAATTTTATATACGTTAACTCAAAAAAGTCTACACATTTCGTTATAAGTCGGAAATTGATTTCTGAGACTAAATTGTAAACTAGACAAACTCATCTTTAACAGAAAAAGTTCGAAAATGTATTGTAATTAAAATTAATGTGTTCTAAGGCAATACGTCTAGTAAAATTTGCATTTCTATGTACGTTGATTCAAGAAAATATGAAGGAAGTCAAATTTAACAATAGAAGAAGGATGAAAGACCATGCAGAACTAATCCAAATCCTAACAAATTTCTTCTATCTTGAATCAAATAGAAATACAAAGTTACATAAAAAGAAAGAGTTCATAAAAATGTTGAATTTTGTATACGTTTACTCGGAAAAGTCTACACATTTCGTTATAAGTCGTTAATTGATTTCTGAGACTAAATTGTAAACTAGATAAACTCATCTTTAACAGAAAAAGTTTGAAAAATGTGTTGTAATTACAATTAATATGTTCTAAGGCAATACGTCTAGTAAAAATTGCATTTCTATGTACGTTGATTCAAGAAAATATGAAGGAAGTCAAATTTCACAATAGAAGAAAGATGAAAGACCATGCAGAACTAATCCAAATCCTAACAAATTTCATCTATCTTGAATCAAATAGAAATACAAAGCCAATATAAATAGAAAGAGTTCATTAAAATGCTGAATTTTATATACGTTAACTCAAAAAAGTCTACACATTTCGTTATAAGTCGGAAATTGATTTCTGAGACTAAAGTGTAAACTAGATAAACTCATCTTTAACAGAAAAAATTTGAAAAATGTATTGTAATTCCAATTAACGTGTTCTAAGGCAATATGTCTAGTAAAAATTGCATTTCTATGTATGTTGATTCAAGAAAATATGAAGGAAGTCAAATTTCACATAGAAGAAAGATGAAAGACCATGCAAAACTAATCCAAATCCTAACATTTTTATCTATCTTGAATCAAATAGAATGACAAAGCCAACACAAGAAGAAAGAGTTCATAAAAATGTTGAATTTTATATACGTTAACTCAAAAAAGTTTACACATTTCGTTATAAGTCGGAAATTGATTTCTGAGACTAAATTGTAAACTAGATAAACTCATCTTTAACATAAAAAGTTTGAAAAATGTATTGTAATTACAATTAATTTATTCTAAGGAAATACGTCTAGTAAAAATTGTATTTCTATGTACGTTGATTCAAGAAAATATGAAGGAAGTCAAATTTCACAATAGAAGAAAGATGAAAGACCATGCAGAACTAATCCAAATCCTAACAAATTTCATCTATCTTGAATCAAATAGAAAGACAAAGCCAATATAAAAAGAAAGAGTTTATTAAAATGCTGAATTTTATATACGTTAACTCAAAAAAGTCTACACATTTCGTTATAAGTCGGAAATTGATTTCTGAGACTAAATTGTAAACTAGACAAACTCATCTTTAACAGAAAAAGTTCGAAAATGTATTGTAATTAAAATTAATGTGTTCTAAGGCAATACGTCTAGTAAAATTTGCATTTCTATGTACGTTGATTCAAGAAAATATGAAGGAAGTCAAATTTAACAATAGAAGAAGGATGAAAGACCATGCAGAACTAATCCAAATCCTAACAAATTTCTTCTATCTTGAATCAAATAGAAAGACAAAGTTACACAAAAAGAAAGAGTTCATAAAAACGTTGAATTTTATATACGTTAACTCGAAAAAGTCTACACATTTCGTTATAAGTCGGAAATTGATTTCTGAGACTAAATTGTAAACTAGATAAACTCATCTTTAACAGAAAAAGTTTGAATAATGTATTGTAATTACAATTAATATGTTCTAAGGCAATACGTCTATTAAAAATTGCATTTCTATGTACGTTGATTCAAGAAAATATGAAGGAAGTCAAATTTCAGAATAGAAGAAAGATGAAAGACCATGCAGAACTAATCCAAATCCTAACAAATTTCATCTATCTTGAATCAAATAGAAAGACAAAGCCAAAACAAGAAGAAAGAGTTCATAAAAATGTTGAATTTTATATACGTTAACTCAAAAAAGTCTACACATTTCGTTATAAGTCGGAAATTGATTTCTGAGACTAAATTGTAAACTAGATAAACTCATCTTTAGCAGAAAAAGTTTGAAAAATGTGTTGTAATTACAATTAATATGTTCTAAGGCAATACGTCTAGTAAAAATTGCATTTCTATGTACGTTGATTCAAGAAAATATGAAGGTAGTCAAATTTTACAATAGAAGAAGGATTAAAGACCATGCAGAACTAATCCAAATCCTAACAAATTTCATCTATCTTGAATCAAATAGAAAGACAAAGCCAACACAAGAAGAAAGAGTTCATAAAAATGTTGAATTTTATATACGTTAACTCAAAAAAGTCTACACATTTCGTTATAAGTCGGAAATTGATTTCTGAGACTAAATTGTAAACTACATAAACTCATCTTTAACAGAAAAAGTTTGAAAAATGTATTGTAATTAAAATTAATATGTTCTAAGGCAATACGTCTAGTAAAAATTGCATTTCTATGTACGTTGATTCAAGAAAATATGAAGGAAGTCAAATTTAACAATAGAAGAAGGATGAAAGACCATGCAGAACTAATCCAAATCCTAAAAAATTTCATCTATCTTGAATCAAATAGAAAGACAAAGTTAACACAAAAAGAAAGAGTTCATAAAAATGTTGAATTTTATATACGTTAACTCGAAAAAGTCTACACACTTCGTTATAAGTCGGAAATTGATTTCTGAGACTAAATTGTATACTAGATAAACTTATCTTTAATAGAAAAGGTTTGAAAAATGTATTGTAATTACAATTAATATGTTCTAAGGCAATACGTCTAGTAAAAATTGCATTTCTATGTACGTTAATTCAAGAAAATATGAAGGAAGTCAAATTTAACAATAGAAGAAGGATGAAAGACCATGCAGAACTAATCCAAATCCTAAAAAATTTCTTCTATCTTGAATCAAATAGAAATACAAAGTTACACAAAAAGAAAGAGTTCATAAAAATGTTGAATTTTATATACGTTAACTCGAAAAAGTCTACACATTTCGTTATAAGTCGGAAATTGATTTCTGAGACTAAATTGTAAACTAGATAAACTCATCTTTAACAGAAAAAGTTTGAAAAATGTATTGTAATTACAATTAATATGTTCTAAGGCAATACGTCTATTAAAAATTGCATTTCTATGTACGTTGATTCAAGAAAATATGAAGGAAGTCAAATTTCACAATAGAAGAAAGATGAAAGACCATGCAGAACTAATCCAAATTCTAACAAATTTCATCTATCTTGAATCAAATAGAAAGACAAAGTTAACACAAAAAGAAAGAGTTCATAAAAATGTTGAATTTTATATACGTTAACTCGAAAAAGTCTACACACTTCGTTATAAGTCGGAAATTGATTTCTGAGACTAAATTGTATACTAGATAAACTTATCTTTAATAGAAAAGGTTTGAAAAATGTATTGTAATTACAATTAATATGTTCTAAGGCAATACGTCTAGTAAAAATTGCATTTCTATGTACGTTAATTCAAGAAACTATGAAGGAAGTCAAATTTCACAATAGAAGAAAGATGAAATACCTTGCAGAACTAATCCAAATCCTAACGAATTTCATCTATCTTGAATCAAATAGAAAGACAAAGCCAATATAAAAAGAAAGAGTTCATTAAAATGCTGAATTTTATTTACGTTAACTCAAAAAAGTCTACACATTTCGTTATAAGTCGGAAATTGATTTCTGAGACTAAATTGTAAACTAGATAAACTCATCTTTAACAGAAAAAGTTTGAAAAATGTATTGTAATTACAAATAATATGTTCTACGGCAATACGTCTAGTAAAAATTGTATTTCGATGTACGTTGATTCAAGAAAATATGAAGGAAGTCAAATTTCACAATAGAAGAAAGATGAAAGACCATGCAGAACTAATCCAAATCCTAACAAATTTCATCTATCTTGAATCAAATAGAAAGACAAAGCCAACACAAGAAGAAAGAGTTCATAAAAATGTTGAATTTTATATACGTTAACTCAAAAAAGTCTACACATTTCGTTATAAGTCGGAAATTGATTTCTGAGACTAAATTGTAAACTAGATAAACTCATCTTTAACAGAAAAAGTTTGAAAAATGTGTTGTAATTACAATTAATATGTTCTAAGGCAATACGTCTAGTAAAAATTGCATTTCTATGTACGTTGATTCAAGAAAATATGAAGGTAGTCAAATTTTACAATAGAAAAAGGATTAAAGACCATGCAGAACTAATCCAAATCCTAACAAATTTCATCTATCTTGAATCAAATAGAACGACAAAGTTAACACAAAAAGAAAGAGTTCATAAAAATGTTGAATTTTATATACGTTAACTCGAAAAAGTCTACACACTTCGTTATAAGTCGGAAATTGATTTCTGAGACTAAATTGTAAACTAGAGAAACTCATCTTTAACAGAAAAAGTATCAAAAATGTATTGTAATTACAATTAATATGTTCTAAGGAAATACGTCTATTAAAATTGCATTTCTATGTATGTTGATTCAAGAAAATATGAAGGAAGTCAAATTTCACATAGAAGAAAGATGAAAGACCATGCAAAACTAATCCAAATCCTAACATTTTTATCTATCTTGAATCAAATAGAAAGACAAAGCCAACACAAGAAGAAAGAGTTCATAAAAATGTTGAATTTTATATACGTTAACTCAAAAAAGTCTACACATTTCGTTATAAGTCGGAAATTGATTTCTGAGACTAAATTGTAAACTAGATAAACTCATCTTTAACAGAAAAAGTTTGAAAAATGTGTTGTAATTACAATTAATATGTTCTAAGGAAATACGTCTAGTAAAAATTGCATTTCTATGTACGTTGATTCAAGAAAATATGAAGGTAGTCAAATTTTACAATAGAAGAAGGATTAAAGACCATGCAGAACTAATCCAAATCCTAACAAATTTCATCTATCTTGAATCAAATAGAAAGACAAAGCCAATATAAAAAGAAAGAGTTCATTAAAATGCTGAATTTTATATACGTTAACTCAAAAAAGTCTACACTTTTCGTTATAAGTCGGAAATTGATTTCTGAGACTAAATTGTAAACTAGATAAACTCATCTTTAACAGAAAAAGTTCGAAAAATGTATTGTAATTACAATTAATGTGTTCTAAGGCAATACGTCTAGTAAAATTTGCATTTCTATGTACGTTGATTCAAGAAAATATGAAGGAAGTCAAATTTAACAATAGAAGAAGGATGAAAGACCATGCAGAACTAATCCAAATCCTAACAAATTTCTTCTATCTTGAATCAAATAGAAAGACAAAGTTACACAAAAAGAAAGAGTTCATAAAAATGTTGAATTTTGTATTCGTTAACTCGAAAAAGTATACACATTTCGTTATAAGTCGTTAATTGATTTCTGAGACTAAATTGTAAACTAGATAAACTCATCTTTAACAGAAAAAGTTTGAAAAATGTGTTGTAATTACAATTAATATGTTCTAAGGCAATACGTCTAGTAAAAATTGCATTTCTATGTACGTTGATTCAAGAAAATATGAAGGAAGTCAAATTTAACAATAGAAGAAGGATGAAAGACCATGCAGAACTAATCCAAATCCTAACAAATTTCTTCTATCTTGAATCAAATAGAAAGACAAAGTTACACAAAAAGAAAGAGTTCATAAAAACGTTGAATTTTATATACGTTAACTCGAAAAAGTCTACACATTTCGTTATAAGTCGGAAATTGATTTCTGAGACTAAATTGTAAACTAGATAAACTCATCTTTAACAGAAAAAGTTTGAATAATGTATTGTAATTACAACTAATATGTTCTAAGGCAATATGTCTATTAAAAATTGCATTTCTATGTACGTTGATTCAAGAAAATATGAAGGAAGTCAAATTTCACAATATAAGAAAGATGAAAGACCATGCAGAACTAATCCAAATCCTAACAAATTTCATCTATCTTGAATCAAATAGAAAGACAAAGCCAACACAAGAAGAAAGAGTTCATAAAAATGTTGAATTTTATATACGTTAACTCAAAAAAGTCTACACATTTCGTTATAAGTCGGAAATTGATTTCTGAGACTAAATTGTAAACTAGATAAACTCATCTTTAACAGAAAAAGTTTGAAAAATGTGTTGTAATTACAATTAATATGTTCTAAGGCAATACGTCTATTAAAAATTGCATTTCTATGTACGTTGATTCAAGAAAATATGAAGGAAGTCAAATTTCACAATAGAAGAAAGATGAAAGACCATGCAGAACTAATCCAAATCCTAAAAAATTTCATCTATCTTGAATCAAATAAAAAGACAAAGCCAACACAAGAAGAAAGAGTTCATAAAAATGTTGAATTTTATATACGTTAACTCAAAAAAGTCTACACATTTCGTTATAAGTCGGAAATTGATTTCTGAGACTAAATTGTAAACTAGATAAACTCATCTTTAACAGAAAAAGTTTGAATAATGTATTGTAATTACAATTAATATGTTCTAAGGCAATACGTCTATTAAAAATTGCATTTCTATGTACGTTGATTCAAGAAAATATGAAGGAAGTCAAATTTCACAATAGAAGAAAGATGAAAGACCATGCAGAACTAATCCAAATCCTAACAAATTTCATCTATCTTGAATCAAATAGAAAGACAAAGCCAAAACAAGAAGAAAGAGTTCATAAAAATGTTGAATTTTATATACGTTAACTCAAAAAAGTCTACACATTTCGTTATAAGTCGGAAATTGATTTCTGAGACTAAATTGTAAACTAGATAAACTCATCTTTAGCAGAAAAAGTTTGAAAAATGTGTTGTAATTACAATTAATATGTTCTAAGGCAATACGTCTAGTAAAAATTGCATTTCTATGTACGTTGATTCAAGAAAATATGAAGGTAGTCAAATTTTACAATAGAAGAAGGATTAAAGACCATGCAGAACTAATCCAAATCCTAACAAATTTCATCTATCTTGAATCAAATAGAAAGACAAAGCCAACACAAGAAGAAAGAGTTCATAAAAATGTTGAATTTTATATACGTTAACTCAAAAAAGTCTACACATTTCGTTATAAGTCGGAAATTGATTTCTGAGTTGTAAACTAGATAAACTCATCTTTAACAGAAAAAGTTTGAAAAATGTGTTGTAATTACAATTAATATGTTCTAAGGCAATACGTCTAGTAAAAATTGCATTTCTATGTACGTTGATTCAAGAAAATATGAAGGTAGTCAAATTTTACAATAGAAGAAGGATTAAAGACCATGCAGAACTAATCCAAATCCTAACAAATTTCATCTATCTTGAATCAAATAGAAAGACAAAGCCAATATAAAAGAAAGAGTTCATTAAAATGCTGAATTTTATATACGTTAACTCAAAAAAGTCTACACTTTTCGTTATAAGTCGGAAATTGATTTCTGAGACTAAATTGTAAACTAGATAAACTAATCTTTAACAGAAAAATTTCGAAAAATGTATTGTAATTACAATTAATGTGTTCTAAGGCAATACGTCTAGTAAAATTTGCATTTCTATGTACGTTGATTCAAGAAAATATGAAGGAAGTCAAATTTAACAATAGAAGAAGGATGAAAGACCATGCAGAACTAATCCAAATCCTAACAAATTTCTTCTATCTTGAATCAAATAGAAAGACAAAGTTACATAAAAAGAAAGAGTTCATAAAAATGTTGAATTTTGTATACGTTTACTCGAAAAAGTCTACACATTTCGTTATAAGTCGTTAATTGATTTCTGAGACTAAATTGTAAACTAGATAAACTCATCTTTAACAGAAAAAGTTTGAAAAATGTGTTGTAATTACAATTAATATGTTCTAAGGCAATACGTCTATTAAAAATTGCATTTCTATGTACGTTGATTCAAGAAAATATGAAGGAAGTCAAATTTCACATAGAAGAAAGATGAAAGACCATGCAAAACTAATCCAAATCCTAACATTTTTATCTATCTTGAATCAAATAGAAAGACAAAGCCAACACAAGAAGAAAGAGTTCATAAAAATGTTGAATTTTATATACGTTAACTCAAAAAAGTCTACACATTTCGTTATAAGTCGGAAATTGATTTCTGAGACTAAATTGTAAACTAGATAAACTCATCTTTAACATAAAAAGTTTGAAAATGTATTGTAATTACAATTAATTTATTCTAAGGAAATACGTCTAGTAAAAATTGCATTTCTATGTACGTTGATTCAAGAAAATATGAAGGAAGTCAAATTTCACAATAGAAGAAAGATGAAAGACCATGCAGAACTAATCCAAATCCTAACAAATTTCATCTATCTTGAATCAAATAGAAAGACAAAGCCAATATAAAAAGAAAGAGTTCATTAAAATGCTGAATTTTATATACGTTAACTCAAAAAAGTCTACACATTTCGTTATAAGTCGGAAATTGATTTCTGAGACTAAATTGTAAACTAGACAAACTCATCTTTAACAGAAAAAGTTCGAAAATGTATTGTAATTAAAATTAATGTGTTCTAAGGCAATACGTCTAGTAAAATTTGCATTTCTATGTACGTTGATTCAAGAAAATATGAAGGAAGTCAAATTTAACAATAGAAGAAGGATGAAAGACCATGCAGAACTAATCCAAATCCTAACAAATTTCTTCTATCTTGAATCAAATAGAAATACAAAGTTACATAAAAAGAAAGAGTTCATAAAAATGTTGAATTTTGTATACGTTTACTCGGAAAAGTCTACACATTTCGTTATAAGTCGTTAATTGATTTCTGAGACTAAATTGTAAACTAGATAAACTCATCTTTAACAGAAAAAGTTTGAAAAATGTGTTGTAATTACAATTAATATGTTCTAAGGCAATACGTCTAGTAAAAATTGCATTTCTATGTACGTTGATTCAAGAAAATATGAAGGAAGTCAAATTTCACAATAGAAGAAAGATGAAAGACCATGCAGAACTAATCCAAATCCTAACAAATTTCATCTATCTTGAATCAAATAGAAATACAAAGCCAATATAAATAGAAAGAGTTCATTAAAATGCTGAATTTTATATACGTTAACTCAAAAAAGTCTACACATTTCGTTATAAGTCGGAAATTGATTTCTGAGACTAAAGTGTAAACTAGATAAACTCATCTTTAACAGAAAAAATTTGAAAAATGTATTGTAATTCCAATTAACGTGTTCTAAGGCAATATGTCTAGTAAAAATTGCATTTCTATGTATGTTGATTCAAGAAAATATGAAGGAAATCAAATTTCACAATAGAAGAAGGATGAAAGACCATGCAGAACTAATCCAAATCCTAACAAATTTCATCTATCTTGAATCAAATAGAAAGACAAAGTTAACACAAAAAGAAAGAGTTCATAAAAATGTTGAATTTTATATACGTTAACTCGAAAAAGTCTACACACTTCGTTATAAGTCGGAAATTGATTTCTGAGACTAAATTGTAAACTAGAGAAACTCATCTTTAACAGAAAAAGTATCAAAAATGTATTGTAATTACAATTAATATGTTCTAAGGAAATACGTCTATTAAAATTGCATTTCTATGTATGTTGATTCAAGAAAATATGAAGGAAGTCAAATTTCACATAGAAGAAAGATGAAAGACCATGCAAAACTAATCCAAATCCTAACATTTTTATCTATCTTGAATCAAATAGAAAGACAAAGCCAACACAAGAAGAAAGAGTTCATAAAAATGTTGAATTTTATATACGTTAACTCAAAAAAGTCTACACATTTCGTTATAAGTCGGAAATTGATTTCTGAGACTAAATTGTAAACTAGATAAACTCATCTTTAACAGAAAAAGTTTGAAAAATGTGTTGTAATTACAATTAATATGTTCTAAGGAAATACGTCTAGTAAAAATTGCATTTCTATGTACGTTGATTCAAGAAAATATGAAGGTAGTCAAATTTTACAATAGAAGAAGGATTAAAGACCATGCAGAACTAATCCAAATCCTAACAAATTTCATCTATCTTGAATCAAATAGAAAGACAAAGCCAATATAAAAAGAAAGAGTTCATTAAAATGCTGAATTTTATATACGTTAACTCAAAAAAGTCTACACTTTTCGTTATAAGTCGGAAATTGATTTCTGAGACTAAATTGTAAACTAGATAAACTCATCTTTAACAGAAAAAGTTCGAAAAATGTATTGTAATTACAATTAATGTGTTCTAAGGCAATACGTCTAGTAAAATTTGCATTTCTATGTACGTTGATTCAAGAAAATATGAAGGAAGTCAAATTTAACAATAGAAGAAGGATGAAAGACCATGCAGAACTAATCCAAATCCTAACAAATTTCTTCTATCTTGAATCAAATAGAAAGACAAAGTTACACAAAAAGAAAGAGTTCATAAAAATGTTGAATTTTGTATTCGTTAACTCGAAAAAGTATACACATTTCGTTATAAGTCGTTAATTGATTTCTGAGACTAAATTGTAAACTAGATAAACTCATCTTTAACAGAAAAAGTTTGAAAAATGTGTTGTAATTACAATTAATATGTTCTAAGGCAATACGTCTAGTAAAAATTGCATTTCTATGTACGTTGATTCAAGAAAATATGAAGGAAGTCAAATTTAACAATAGAAGAAGGATGAAAGACCATGCAGAACTAATCCAAATCCTAACAAATTTCTTCTATCTTGAATCAAATAGAAAGACAAAGTTACACAAAAAGAAAGAGTTCATAAAAACGTTGAATTTTATATACGTTAACTCGAAAAAGTCTACACATTTCGTTATAAGTCGGAAATTGATTTCTGAGACTAAATTGTAAACTAGATAAACTCATCTTTAACAGAAAAAGTTTGAAAAATGTATTGTAATTACAATTAATATGTTCTAAGGCAATACGTCTAGTAAAAATTGCATTTCTATGTACGTTGATTCAAGAAAATATGAAGGAAGTCAAATTTCACAATAGAAGAAAGATGAAAGACCTTGCAGAACTAATCCAAATCCTAACGAATTTCATATATCTTGAATCAAATAGAAAGACAAAGCCAATATAAAAGAAAGAGTTCATTAAAATGCTGAATTTTATATACGTTAACTCAAAAAAGTCTACGCATTTCGTTATAAGTCGGAAATTGATTTCTGAGACTAAATTGTAAACTAGATAAACTCAGCTTTAACAGAAAAAGTTTGAAAAATGTATTGTAATTACAATTAACATGTTATAAGGCAATATGTCTAGTAAAAATTGCATTTCTATGTACTTTGATTCAAGAAAATATGAAGGAAGTCAAATTTCACAATAGAAGAAAGATGAAAGACCATGCAGAACTAATCCAAATCCTAACAAATTTCATCTATCTTGAATCAAATAGAAAGACAAAGCTAACACAAAAAGAAAGAGTTCATAAAAATGTTGAATTTTATATACGTTAACTCGAAAAAGTCTACACATTTCGTTATAAGTCGTTAATTGATTTCTGAGACTAAATTGTAAACTAGATAAACTCATCTTTAACAGAAAAAGTTTGAAAAATGTGTTGTAATTACAATTAATATGTTCTAAGGCAATACGTCTAGTAAAAATTGCATTTCTATGTACGTTGATTCAAGAAAATATGAAGGAAGTCAAATTTCACAATAGAAGAAAGATGAAAGACCATGCAGAACTAATCCAAATCCTAACAAATTTCATCTATCTTGAATCAAATAGAAATACAAAGCCAATATAAATAGAAAGAGTTCATTAAAATGCTGAATTTTATATACGTTAACTCAAAAAAGTCTACACATTTCATTATAAGTCGGAAATTGATTTCTGAGACTAAAGTGTAAACTAGATAAACTCATCTTTAACAGAAAAAATTTGAAAAATGTATTGTAATTCCAATTAACGTGTTCTAAGGCAATATGTCTAGTAAAAATTGCATTTCTATGTACGTTGATTCAAGAAAATATGAAGGAAGTCAAATTTCACAATAGAAGAAGGATGAAAGACCATGCAGAACTAATCCAAATCCTAACAAATTTAATCTATCTTGAATCAAATAGAAAGACAAAGTTAACACAAAAAGAAAGAGTTCATAAAAATGTTGAATTTTATATACGTTAACTCGAAAAAGTCTACACACTTCGTTATAAGTCGGAAATTTATTTCTGAGACTAAATTGTAAACTAGATAAACTCATATTTAACAGAAAAAGTTTGAAAAATGTATTGTAATTACAATTAATATGTTCTAAGGCAATACGTCTAGTAAAAATTGCATTTCTATGTACGTTGATTCAAGAAAATATGAAGGAAGTCAAATTTCACAATAGAAGAAAGATGAAAGACCATGCAGAACTAATCCAAATCCTAACAAATTTCATCTATCTTGAATCAAATAGAAAGACAAAGCCAATATAAAAAGAAAGAGTTCATTAAAATGCTGAATTTTATATACATTAACTCAAAAAAGTCTACACATTTCGTTATAAGTCGGAAATTGATTTCTGAGACTAAATTGTAAACTAGATAAACTAATCTATAACATAAAAAGTTCGAAAAATGTATTGTAATTACAATTAATGTGTTCTATGGCAATACGTCTAGTAAAAATTGCATTTCTATGTACGTTGATTCAAGAAAATATGAAGGAAGTCAAATTTCACAATAGAAGAAAGATGAAAGACCATGCAGAACTAATCCAAATCCTAACAAATTTCATCTATCTTGAATCAAATAGAAAGACAAAGCCAACACAAGAAGAAAGAGTTCATAAAAATGTTGAATTTTATATACGTTAACTCAAAAAAGTCTACACATTTCGTTATAAGTCGGAAATTGATTTCTGAGACTAAATTGTAAACTAGATAAACTCATCTTTAACAGAAAAAATTTGAAAAATGTATTGTAATTCCAATTAACGTGTTCTAAGGCAATATGTCTAGTAAAAATTGCAGTTCTATGTACGTTGATTCAAGAAAATATGAAGGAAGTCGAATTTCACAATAGAAGAAGGATGAAAGACCATGCAGAACTAATCCAAATCCTAACAAATTTCATCTATCTTGAATCAAATAGAAAGACAAAGTTAACACAAAATGAAAGAGTTCATAAAAATGTTGAATTTTATATACGTTAACTCGAAAAAGTCTACACATTTCGTTATAAGTCGGAAATTGATTTCTGAGACCAAATTGTAAACTAGATAAACTCATCTTTAACAGAAAAAAATTGAAAAATGTATTGTAATTCCAATTAACGTGTTCTAAGGCAATATGTCTAGTAAAAATTGCATTTCTATGTACGTTGATTCAAGAAAATATGAAGGAAGTCAAATTTCACAATAGAAGAAGGATGAAAGACCATGCAGAACTAATCCAAATCCTAACAAATTTCATCTATCTTGAATCAAATAGAAAGACAAAGTTAACACAAAATGAAAGAGTTCATAAAAATGTTGAATTTTATATACGTTAACTCGAAATATTCTACACACTTCGTTATTAGTCGGAAATTGATTTCTGAGACTAAATTGTAAACTAGATAAACTCATCTTTAATAGAAAAAGTTTGAAAAATGTATTGTAATTACAATTAATATGTTCTAAGGCAATACGTCTAGTAAAAATTGCATTTCTATGTACGTTGATTCAAGAAAATATGAAGGAAGTCAAATTTCACAATAGAAGAAAGATGAAAGACCATGCAGAACTAATCCAAATCCTAACAAATTTCATCTATCTTGAATCAAATAGAAAAACAAAGCCAATATAAAAAGAAAGAGTTCATTAAAATGCTGAATTTTATATACGTTAACTCAAAAAAGTCTACACATTTCGTTATAAGTCGGAAATCGATTTCTGAGACTAAACTGTAAACTAGATAAACTCATCTTTAACAGAAAAAATTTGAAAAATGTATTGTAATTCCAATTAACGTGTTCTAAGGCAATATGTCTAGTAAAAATTGCATTTCTATGTACGTTGATTCAAGAAAATATGAAGGAAGTCAAATTTCACAATAGAAGAAAGATGAAAGACCATGCAGAACTAATCCAAATCCTAACAAATTTCATCTATCTTGAATCAAATAGAAAAACAAAGCCAATATAAAAAGAAAGAGTTCATTAAAATGCTGAATTTTGTATACGTTAACTCAAAAAAGTCTACACATTTTGTTATAAGTCGGAAATTGATTTCTGAGACTAAAGTGTAAACTAGATAACCTCATCTTTAACAGAAAAAATTTGAAAAATGTATTGTAATTCCAATTAACGTGTTCTAAGGCAATATGTCTAGTAAAAATTGCATTTCTATGTACGTTGATTCAAGAAAATATGAAGGAAGTCAAATTTCACAATAGAAGAAGGATGAAAGACCATGCAGAACTAATCCAAATCCTAACAAATTTCATCTATCTTGAATCAAATAGAAAGACAAAGTTAACACAAAAAGAAAGAGTTCATAAAAATGTTGAATTTTATATACGTTAACTCGAAAACTTTTACACACTTCGTTATTAGTCGGAAATTGATTTCTGAGACTAAATTGTAAACTAGATAAACTCATCTTTAATAGAAAAAGTTTGAAAAATGTATTGTAATTACAATTAATATGTTCTAAGGCAATACGTCTAGTAAAAATTGCATTTCTATGTACGTTGATTCAAGAAAATATGAAGGAAGTCAAATTTCACAATAGAAGAAAGATGAAAGACCATGCAGAACTAATCCAAATCCTAACAAATTTCATCTATCTTGAATCAAATAGAAAAACAAAGCCAATATAAAAAGAAAGAGTTCATTAAAATGCTGAATTTTATATACATTAACTCAAAAAAGTCTACACATTTCGTTATAAGTCGGAAATTGATTTCTGAGACTAAAGTGAAAACTAGATAACCTCATCTTTAACAGAAAAAATTTGAAAAATGTATTGTAATTCCAATTAACGTGTTCTAAGGCAATATGTCTAGTAAAAATTGCATTTCTATGTACGTTGATTCAAGAAAATATGAAGGAAGTCAAATTTCACAATAGAAGAAGGATGAAAGACCATGCAGAACTAATCCAAATCCTAACAAATTTCATCTATCTTGAATCAAATAGAAAGACAAAGTTAACACAAAAAGAAAGAGTTCATAAAAATGTTGAATTTTATATACGTTAACTCGAAAACTTTTACACACTTCGTTATTAGTCGGAAATTGATTTCTGAGACTAAATTGTAAACTAGATAAACTCATCTTTAATAGAAAAAGTTTAAAAAATGTATTGTAATTACAATTAATATGTTCTAAGGCAATACGTCTAGTAAAAATTGCATTTCTATGTACGTTGATTCAAGAAAATATGAAGGAAGTCAAATTTCACAATAGAAGAAAGATGAAAGACCATGCAGAACTAATCCAAATCCTAACAAATTTCATCTATCTTGAATCAAATAGAAAAACAAAGCCAATATAAAAAGAAAGAGTTCATTAAAATGCTGAATTTTATATACGTTAACTCAAAAAGTCTACACATTTCGTTATAAGTCGGAAATTGATTTCTGAGACTAAAGTGTAAACTAGATAAACTCATATTTAACAGAAAAAATTTGAAAAATGTATTGTAATTCCAATTAACGTGTTCTAAGGCAATATGTCTAGTAAAAATTGCATTTCTATGTACGTTGATTCAAGAAAATATGAAGGAAGTCAAATTTCACAATAGAAGAAGGATGAAAGACCATGCAGAACTAATCCAAATCCTAACAAATTTAATCTATCTTGAATCAAATAGAAATACAAAGTTAACACAAAAAGAAAGAGTTCATAAAAATGTTGAATTTTATATACGTTATCTCGAAAAAGTCTACACACTTCGTTATAAGTCGGAAATTGATTTCTGAGACTAAATTGTAAACTAGATAAACTCATCTTTAACAGAAAAAGTTTGAAAAATGTATTGTAATTACAATTAATATGTTCTAAGGCAATACGTCTAGTAAAAATTGCATTTCTATGTACGTTGATTCAAGAAAATATGAAGGAAGTCAAATTTCACAATAGAAGAAAGATGAAAGACCATGCAGAACTAATCCAAATCCTAACAAATTTCATCTATCTTGAATCAAATAGAAATACAAAGCCAATATAAAAAGAAAGAGTTCATTAAAATGCTGAATTTTATATACGTTAACTCAAAAAAGTCTACACATTTCGTTATAAGTCGGAAATTGATTTCTGAGACTAAATTGTAAACTAGATAAACTCATCTTTAACAGAAAAAGTTTGAAAAATGTATTGTAATTACAATTAATATGTTATAAGGCAATACGTCTAGTAAAAATTGCATTTCTATGTACGTTGATTCAAGAAAATATGAAGCAAGTCAAATTTCACAATAGAAAAAGGATGAAAGACCATGCAGAACTAATCCAAATCCTAACAAATTTCATCTATCTTGAATCAAATAGAAAGACAAAGCCATCACAGAAAGAAAGAGTTCATAAAAATGTTGAATTTTATATATGTTAACTCAAAAAAGTCTACACATTTCGTTATAAGTCGGAAATTGATTTCTGAGACTAAATTGTAAACTAGATAAACTCATCTTTAACAGAAAAAGTTTGAAAAATGTATTGTAATTACAATTAATATGTTCTAAGGCAATACGTCTAGTAAAAATTGCATCTCTATGTACGTTAATTCATGAAAATATGAAGGAAGTCAAATTTCACAAAATAAGAAGGATGAAAGACCATGCAGAACTAATCCAAATCCTAAAAAATTTCATCTATCTTGAATCAAATAGAAAGACAAATCCAACACAAAAAGAAAGAGTTCATAAGAATGTTGAATTTTATATACGTTAACTCAAAAAAGTCTACACATTTCGTTAAAAGTCGGAAATTGATTTCTGAGACTAAATTGTAAACTAGATAAACTCATCTTTAACTGAAAAAGTTTGAAAAATGTATTGTAATTACAATTAATATGTTCTAAGGCAATACGTCTACTAAAAATTGCATTTCTATGTACGTTGATTCAAGAAAATATGAAGGAAGTCAAATTTCACAATAGAAAATGATGAAAGACCATTTAAAACTAATCCAAATCCTAACAAATTTCATCTATCTTGAATCAAATAAAAAGACAAAGCCAACACAAAAAGAAAGATTTCATAAAAATGTTGAATTTAATATACGTTAACTCAAAAAAGTCTACACACTTCGTTATAAGTCGGAAATTGATTTCTGAGACTAAATTGTAAATTAGATAAACTCATCTTTAACTGAAAAAGTTTGAAAAATGTATTGTAATCACAAATAATATGTTCTAAGGCATTACGTCTACTAAAAATTGCATTTCTATGTACGTTGATTCAAGAAAATATGAAGGAAGTCAAATTTCACAATAGAAGAAGGATGAAAGACCAAGCAGAACTAATCCAAATACTAACAAATTTCATCTATCTTGAATCAGATAGAAAAACAAAGCCAACACAAAAAGAAAGAGTTCATAAGAATGTTGAATTTTATATACGTTAACTCAAAAAAGTCTACACATTTCGTTATAAGTCGGAAATTGATTTATGAGACTAAATTGTAAACTAGATAAACTCATCTTTAACAGAAAAAGTTTGAAAAATGTATTGTAATTACAATTAATATGTTCTAAGGCAATACGTCTAGTAAAAATTGCATTTCTATGTACGTTGATTCAAGAAAATATGAAGGAAGTCAAATTTCACAATAGAAGAAGGTTGAAAGACCATGCAGAACTAATCCAAATCCTAACAAATTTCATCTATCTTGAATCATATAGAAAGACAAAGCCAACACAAGAAGAAAGAGTTCATAAAAATGTTGAACTTATATACGTTAACTCAAAAAAGTCTACACATTTCGTTATAAGTCGGAAATTGATTTCTGAGACTAAATTGTAAACTAGATAAACTCATCTTTAACAGAAAAAGTTTGAAAAATGTATTGTAATTACAATTAATATGTTCTAAGGCAATACGTCTAGTAAAAATTGCATTTCTATGTACGTTGATTCAAGAAAATATGAAGGAAGTCAAATTTCACAATAGAAGAAAGATGAAAGACCTTGCAGAACTAATCCAAATCCTAACGAATTTCATATATCTTGAATCAAATAGAAAGACAAAGCCAATATAAAAAGAAAGAGTTCATTAAAATGCTGAATTTTATATACGTTAACTCAAAAAAGTCTACGCATTTCGTTATAAGTCGGAAATTGATTTCTGAGACTAAATTGTAAACTAGATAAACTCAGCTTTAACAGAAAAAGTTTGAAAAATGTATTGTAATTACAATTAACATGTTATAAGGCAATATGTCTAGTAAAAATTGCATTTCTATGTACTTTGATTCAAGAAAATATGAAGGAAGTCAAATTTCACAATAGAAGAAAGATGAAAGACCATGCAGAACTAATCCAAATCCTAACAAATTTCATCTATCTTGAATCAAATAGAAAGACAAAGCTAACACAAAAAGAAAGAGTTCATAAAAATGTTGAATTTTATATACGTTAACTCGAAAAAGTCTACACATTTTGTTATAAGTCGTTAATTGATTTCTGAGACTAAATTGTAAACTAGATAAACTCATCTTTAACAGAAAAAGTTTGAAAAATGTGTTGTAATTACAATTAATATGTTCTAAGGCAATACGTCTAGTAAAAATTGCATTTCTATGTACGTTGATTCAAGAAAATATGAAGGAAGTCAAATTTCACAATAGAAGAAAGATGAAAGACCATGCAGAACTAATCCAAATCCTAACAAATTTCATCTATCTTGAATCAAATAGAAATACAAAGCCAATATAAAAAGAAAGAGTTCATTAAAATGCTGAATTTTATACACGTTAACTCAAAAAGTCTACACATTTCGTTATAAGTCGGAAATTGATTTCTGAGACTAAAGTGTAAACTAGATAAACTCATCTTTAACAGAAAAAATTTGAAAAATGTATTGTAATTCCAATTAACGTGTTCTAAGGCAATATGTCTAGTAAAAATTGCATTTCTATGTACGTTGATTCAAGAAAACATGAAGGAAGTCAAATTTCACAATAGAAGAAGGATGAAAGACCATGCAGAACTAATCCAAATCCTAACAAATTTCATCTATCTTGAATCAAATAGAAAGACAAAGTTAACACAAAAAGAAAGAGTTCATTAAAATGCTGAATTTTATATACGTTAACTCAAAAAGTCTACACATTTCGTTATAAGTCGGAAATTGATTTCTGAGACTAAAGTGTAAACTAGATAAACTCATCTTTAACAGAAAAAATTTGAAAAATGTATTGTAATTCCAATTAACGTGTTCTAAGGCAATATGTCTAGTAAAAATTGCATTTCTATGTACGTTGATTCAAGAAAATATGAAGGAAGTCAAATTTCACAATAGAAGAAGGATGAAAGACCATGCAGAACTAATCCAAATCCTAACAAATTTCATCTATCTTGAATCAAATAGAAAGACAAAGTTAACACAAAATGAAAGAATTCATAAAAATGTTGAATTTTATATACGTTAACTCAAAAAATTCTACACACTTCGTTATTAGTCGGAAATTGATTTCTGAGACTAAATTGAAAACTAGATAAACTCATCTTTAATAGAAAAAGTTTGAAAAATGTATTGTAATTACAATTAATATGTTCTAAGGCAATACGTCTAGTAAAAATTGCATTTCTATGTACGTTGATTCAAGAAAATATGAAGGAAGTCAAATTTCACAATAGAAGAAAGATGAAAGACCATGCAAAACTAATCCAAATCCTAACAAATTTCATATATCTTGAATCAAATAGAAAAACAAAGCCAATATAAAAAGAAAGAGTTCATTAAAATGCTGAATTTTATATACGTTAACTCAAAAAAGTCTACACATTTCGTTATAAGTCGGAAATTGATTTCTGAGACTAAATTGTAAACTAGATAAACTCATCTTTAACAGAAAAAATTTGAAAAATGTATTGTAATTCCAATTAACGTGTTCTAAGGCAATATGTCTAGTAAAAATTGCATTTCTATGTACGTTGATTCAAGAAAATATGAAGGAAGTCAAATTTCACAATAGAAGAAGGATGAAAGACCATGCAGAACTAATCCAAATCCTAACAAATTTCATCTATCTTGAATCAAATAGAAAGACAAAGTTAACACAAAATGAAAGAGTTCATAAAAATGTTGAATTTTATATACGTTAACTCGAAAAATTCTACACACTTCGTTATTAGTCGGAAATTGATTTCTGAGACTAAATTGTAAACTAGATAAACTCATCTTTAATAGAAAAAGTTTGAAAAATGTATTGTAATTACAATTAATCTGTTCTAAGGCAATACGTCTAGTAAAAATTGCATTTCTATGTACGTTGATTCAAGAAAATATGAAGGAAGTCAAATTTCACAATAGAAGAAAGATGAAAGACCATGTAGAACTAATCCAAATCCTAACAAATTTCATCTATCTTGAATCAAATAGAAAGACAAAGCCAACACAAGAAGAAAGAGTTCATAAAAATGTTGAATTTTATATACGTTAACTCAAAAAAGTCTACACATTTCGTTATAAGTCGGAAATTGATTTCTGAGACTAAATTGTAAACTAGATAAACTCATCTTTAACTGAAAAAGTTTGAAAAATGTATTGTAATTACAATAAATATGTTCTAAGGCAATACGTCTAGTAAAAATTGCATTTCTATGTACGTTGATTCAAGAAAATATGAAGGAAGTCAAATTTCACAATAGAAGAAAGATGAAAGACCATGCAGAACTAATCCAAATCCTAACAAATTTCATCTATCTTGAATCAAATAGAAAGACAAAGCCAACACAAGAAGAAAGAGTTCATAAAAATGTTGAATTTTATATACGTTAACTCAAAAAAGTCTACACATTTCGTTATAAGTCGGAAATTGATTTCTGAGACTAAATTGTAAACTAGATAAACTCATCTTTAACAGAAAAAGTTTGAAAAATGTATTGTAATTACAATTAACATGTTATAAGGCAATACGTCTAGTAAAAATTGCATTTCTATGTACGTTGATTCAAGAAAATATGAAGGAAGTCAAATTTCACAATAGAAGAAAGATGAAAGACCATGCAGAACTAATCCAAATCCTAACAAATTTCATCTATCTTGAATCAAATAGAAAGACAAAGCCAACACAAGAAGAAAGAGTTCATAAAAATGTTGAATTTTATATACGTTAACTCAAAAAAGTCTACACATTTCGTTATAAGTCGGAAATTGATTTCTGAGACTAAATTGTAAACTAGATAAACTCATCTTTAACAGAAAAAGTTTGAAAAATGTATTGTAATTACAATTAATATGTTCTAAGGCAATACGTCTTGTAAAAATTGCATTTCTATGTACGTTGATTCAAGAAAATATGAAGCAAGTCAAATTTCACAATAGAAGAAGGATGAAAGACCATGCCGAACTAATCCAAATCCTAAAAATTTCATCTATCTTGAATCAAATAGAAATACAAAACCGACACAAAAAGAAAGAGTTCATAAAAATGTTGTATTTTATATACGTTAACTCAAAAAAATCTACACATTTCGTTATAAGTCGGAAATTGATTTCTGAGACTAAATTGTAAACTAGATAAACTCATCTTTAACAGAAAAAGTTTGAAAAATGTATTGTAATTACAATTAATATGTTCTAAGGCAATACGTCTAGTAAAAATTGCATTTCTATGTACGTTGATTCAAGAAAATATGAAGGAAGTCAAATTTCACAATAGAAGAAGGATGAAAGACCATGCAGAACTAATCCAAATACTAACAAATTTCATCTATCTTGAATCAAGTAGAAAGACAAAGCCAACACAAAAAGAAAGAGTTCATAAAAATGTTGAATTTTATATACGTTAACTCAAAAAAGTCTACACATTTCGTTATAAGTCGGAAATTGATTTCTGAGACTAAATTGTAAACTAGATAAACTCATCTTTAACAGAAAAAGTTTGAAAAATGTATTGTAATTACAATTAATATGTTCTAAGGCAATACGTCTAGTAAAAATTGCATTTCTATGTACGTTGATTCAAGTAAATATGAAGGAAGTCAAATTTCACAATATAAGAAGGATGAAAGACCATGCAAAACTAATCCAAATCCTAACAAATTTCATCTATCTTGAATCAAATAGAAAGACAAAGCCAACACAAAAAGAAAGAGTTCATAAAAATGATGAATTTAATATACGTTAACTCAAAAAAGCCTACACATAAGTCGGAAATTGATTTCTGAGACTAAATTGTAAACTAGATAAACTCATCTTGAACTGAAAAAGTTTGCAAAATGTATTGTAATCACAAATAATATGTTCTAAGGCATTACGTCTACTAAAAATTGCATTTCTATGTACGTTGATTCAAGAAAATATGAAGGAAGTCAAATTTTACAATAGAAGAAGGATGAAAGACCATGCAGAACTAATCCAAATCCTAACAAATTTCATCTATCTTGAATCAAATAGAAAGACAAAGCCAACACAAAAAGAAAGAGTTCATAAAAATGTTGAATTTTATATAGTTAACTCAAAAAAGTCTACACATTTCGTTATAAGTCGGAAATTGATTTCTGAGACTAAATTGTAAACTAGATAAACTCATCTTTAACAGAAAAAGTTTGAAAAATGTATTGTAATTACAATTAATATGTTCTAAGGCAATACGTCTAGTAAAAATTGCATTTCTATGTAAGTTGATTAAGGAAAATATGAAGGAAGTCAAATTTCACAATAGAAGAAGGATGAAAGACCATGCAAAACTAATCCAAATCCTAACAAATTTCATCTATCTTGAATCAAATAGAAAGACAAAGCCAACACAAAAAGAAAGAGTTCATAAAAATGTTGAATTTTATATACGTTAACTCAAAAAAGTCTACACATTTCGTTATAAGTCGGAAATTGATTTCTGAGACTAAATTGTAAACTAGATAAACTCATCTTTAACAGAAAAAGTTTGAAAAATGTATTGTAATTACAATTAATATGTTCTAAGGCAATACGTCTAGTAAAAATTACATTTCTATGTACGTTGATTCAAGAAAATATGAAGGAAGTAAAAATACACAATAGAAGAAGGATGAAAGACCATGCAGAACTAATCCAAATCCTAACAAATTTCATCTATCTTGAATCAAATAGAAAGACAAAGCCAACACAAAAAGAAAGAGTTCATAAAAATGTTGAATTTTATATACGTTAACTCAAAAAAGTCTACACATTTCGTTATAAGTCGGAAATTGATTTCTGAGACTAAATTGTAAACTAGATAAACTCATCTTTAACAGAAAAAGTTTGAAAAATGTATTGTAATCACAAATAATATGTTCTAAGGCAATGCGTCTAGTAAAAATTGCATTTCTATGTAAGTTGATTGAGGAAAATATGAAGGAAGTCAAATTTCACAATAGAAGAAGGATGAAAGACCATGCAGAACTAATCCAAATCCTAACAAATTTCATCTATCTTGAATCAAATAGAAAGACAAAGCCAACACAAAAAGAAAGAGTTCATAAAAATGTTGAATTTAATATACGTTAACTCAAAAAAGTGTACACACTTCGTTATAAGTCGGAAATTGATTTCTGAGACTAAATTGTAAACTAGATAAACTCATCTTTAACAGAAAAAGTTTGAAAAATGTATTGTAATTACAATCAATATGTTCTAAGGCAATACGTCTAGTAAAAATTGCAATTCTATTTACGTTGATTCAAGAAAATATGAAGCAAGTCAAATTTCACAATAGAAGAAGGATGAAAGACCATCAGAACTAATCCGAATCCTAACAAATTTCATCTATCTTGAATCAAATAGAAAGACAAAGCCAACACAAAAAGAAAGAGTTCATAATGTTGAATTTTATATACGTTAACTCAAAAAAGTCTACACATTTCGTTATAAGTCGGAAATTGATTTCTGAGACTAAATTGTAAACTAGATAAACTCATCTTTAACAGAAAAAGTTTGAAAAATGTATTGTAATTACAATCAATATGTTCTAAGGCAATACGTCTAGTAAAAATTGCAATTCTATTTACGTTGATTCAAGAAAATATGAAGGAAGTCAAATTTCACAATAGAAGAAAGATGAAAGACCATGCAGAACTAATCCAAATCCTAACAAATTTCATATATCTTGAATCAAATAGAAAGACAAAGCCAACACAAAAAGAAAGAGTTCATAAAGATGTTGAATTTTATATATGATAACTCAAAAATGTTTACACATTTCGTTATAAGTCGGAAATTGATTTCTAAGACTAAATTGTAAACTAGATAAACTCATTTTTTTTTGCTAAATCCAAGTTGTATTAATGAATAACCAATATGTACAAAGTGTTCATAAGAAAAGAGATCATAAGACCCCAAAAACTTACAAACTACTTGAATCTGAAATAAACAACATTAGGAAATTCTAAAGACAAAAGGAAATCAGGCCTTTCATCATAATTTAAACCTTCACCATTACGAAGATAACATCCCCTTTTAGCCATCTTGTCTGCTGCAAAATTAGCCTCACGATAAGTATGAACAAAACGAATAGAGTCATAATTGTTTTGTATTCTTCTCCATCTGTGCTTGACAAACCAAGGAAGATTTGTACCCGTCAATGTCTTAATTGTGCCCATTGAATCAGAACGTACAACCACTTTTTTAACATTCCACTTCATAGCCCACTCCAAACCAACAATAATACCATAAAGTTCAGCTAAGAAATTAGTAGTAGAACCCAAACCAATACTCATAGCACCCAAAAAATTACAATCAGCATCACGAACAACAACACCAGCTCCAGCTATACCCGGATTTCCTTTGGCTGCTCCATCACAACATAATAAAATTTCATCCCTATTTGGCGGACTCCAAAAGCACTCAATTGGCTGAACCTGCTTAACCTTCCTATGCATCACACGGAAAAAGTTCAAAAGATCCAAGTCCGTTGTAGTATTTTCTTGAATCAACGTACTTAGAAATGCAATTTTTACTAGACGTATTGCCTTAGAACATATTAATTGTAATTACAATACATTTTTAAAACTTTTTCTGTTAAAGATGAGTCTATCTAGTTTACAATTTAGTCTCAGAAATCAATTTCCGACTTATAACGAAATGTGTAGACTTTTTTGAGTTAATGTATATAAAATTCAACATTTTTATGAACTCTTTCTTTTTGTGTTGGCTTTGTCTTTCTATTTGATTCAAGATAGATGAAATTTGTTAGGATTTGGATTAGTTCTGCATGGTCTTTCATCCTTCTTCTATTGTGAAATTTGACTTCGTTCATATTTTCTTGAATCAACGTACATAGAAATGCAATTTTTACTAAACGTATTGCCTAAGAACATATTAATTATAATTACAATACATTTTTCAAACATTTTCTTTTAAAGATGAGTTTATCTAGTTTACAATTTAGCCTCAGAAATCAATTTCCGACTTATAACGAAATGTGTAGACTTTTTTGAGTTAACGTATATAAAATTCAACATTTTTATGAACTCTTTCTTTTTGTGTTGGCTTTGTCTTTCTATTTGATTCAAGATAGATGAAATTTGTTAGGATTTGGATTAGTTCTGCATGGTCTTTCATCCTTCTTCTATTGTGAAATTTGACTTCCTTGATATTTTCTTAAATCAACGTACATAGAAATGGAATTTTTATTAGAGGTATTACCTTGGAACATATTAATTGTAATTACGGTATATTTTTCAAACTTTTTCTGTTAAAGATAAATTTATCTAGTATAAATTTAGTCTCAGAAATCAACTTCCGACTTATAACGAAGTGTGTAGACTATTTTGAGTTAACGTATATAAAGTTCAACATATTTATGAACTCTTTATTTTTGTATTGGCTTTGTCTTTCAATCTGATTCAAGATAGATGAAATTTGTTAGGATTTGGATTAGTTCTGCTTGGTCTTTCAACCTTCTTCTATTGTGAAATTTGACTTCCTTCATATTTTCTTGAATCAACGTACATAGAAATGCAATTTTTACTAGACGTATTGCCTTAGAACATATTAATTGTAATTACAATACATTTTTCAAACTTTTTCTTTTAAAGATGAGTTTATCTAGTTTACAATTTAGTCTCAGAAATCAATTTCCAACTTATAACGAAATGTGTAGACTTTTTTGAGTTAATGTATATAAAATTCAACATTTTTATGAACTCTTTCTTTTTGTATTGGCTTTGTCTTTCTATTTGATTCAAGATAGATGAAATTTGTTAGGATTTGGATTAGTTCTGCATGGTCTTTCATCCTTCTTCTATTGTGAAATTTGACTTCCTTCATATTTTCTTGAATCAACGTACATAGAAATGCAATTTTTACTAGACGTATTGCCTTAGAACATATTAATTGTAATTACAATACATTTTTCAAACTTTTTTTTGTTAAAGATGAGTTTATCTAGTTTACAATTTAGTCTCAGAAATCAATTTCCGACTTATAACGAAATGTGTAGACTTTTTTGAGTTAACGTATATAAAATTCAACATTTTTATGAACTCTTTCTTTTTATGTTGGCTTTGTCTTTCTATCTGATTCAAGATAGATGAAATTTGTTAGGATTTGGATTAGTTCTGCATGATCATTCATCTTTTTTCTATTGTGAAATTTGACTTCCTTGATATTTTCTTGAATCAACGTACATAGAAATGAAATTTTTATTAGAGGTATTACCTTATAACATACTAATTGTAATTACAATATATTTTTCAAACTTTTTCTGTTAAAGATGAGTTTATCTAGTTTACAATTTAGTCTCAGAAATCAGCTTCCGACTTATAACGAAGTGTGTAGACTATTTTGAGTTAACGTATATAAAATTCAACATCCTTATGAACTCTTTCTTTTTATGTTGGCTTTGTCTTTCTATTTGATTCAAGAGAGATGAAATTTGTTAGGATTCGGATTAGTTCTGCATGATCATTCATCTTTTTTCTATTGTGAAATTTGACTTCCTTCATATTTTCTTGAATCAACGTACATAGAAATGCAATTTTTACTAGACGTATTGCCTTAGAACATATTAATTGTAGTTACAATACATTTTTCAAACTTTTTCTGTTAAAGATGAGTTTATCTAGTTTACAATTTAGTCTCAGAAATTAATTTCCGACTTATAACGAAATGTGTAGACTTTTTTGAGTTAACGTATATAAAATTCAACATCCTTATGAACTCTTTGTTTTTATGTTGGCTTTGTCTTTGTATTTGATTCAAGATGGATGAAATTTGTTAGGATTCGGATTAGTTCTGCATGATCATTCATCTTTTTTCTATTGTGAAATTTGACTTCCTTGTTATTTTCTTGAATCAACTTACATAGAAATGCAATTTTTACTAGACGTATTGCCTTAGAACATATTAATTGTAATTACAATACATTTTTCAAACTTTTTCTGTTAAAGATGAGTTTATCTAGTTTACAATTTAGTCTCAGAAATCAATTTCCGACTTATAACGAAATGTGTAGACTTTTTTGAGTTAACGTATATAAAATTCAACATTTTTATGAACTCTTTCTTCTTGTGTTGGCTTTGTCTTTCTATTTGATTCAAGATAGATGAAATTTGTTAGGATTTGGATTAGTTCTGCATGGTCTTTCATCTTTCTTCTATTGTGAAATTTGACTTCCTTCATATTTTCTTGAATCAACGTACATAGAAATGCAATTTTTACTAGACGTATTGCCTTATAACATGTTAATTGTAATTACAATACATTTTTCAAACTTTTTCTGTTAAAGATGAGTTTATCTAGTTTACAATTTAGTCTCAGAAATCAATTTCCGACTTATAACGAAATGTGTAGACTTTTTTGAGTTAACGTATATAAAATTCAACATTTTTATGAACTCTTTCTTCTTGTGTTGGCTTTGTCTTTCTATTTGATTCAAGATAGATGAAATTTGTTAGGATTTGGATTAGTTCTGCATGGTCTTTCATCTTTCTTCTATTGTGAAATTTGACTTCCTTCATATTTTCTTGAATCAACGTACATAGAAATGCAATTTTTACTAGACGTATTGCCTTAGAACATATTTATTGTAATTACAATACATTTTTCAAACTTTTTCAGTTAAAGATGAGTTTATCTAGTTTACAATTTAGTCTCAGAAATCAATTTCCGACTTATAACGAAATGTGTAGACTTTTTTGAGTTAACGTATATAAAATTCAACATTTTTATGAACTCTTTCTTCTTGTGTTGGCTTTGTCTTTCTATATGATTCAAGATAGATGAAATTTGTTAGGATTTGGATTAGTTCTGCATGGTCTTTCATCCTTCTTCTATTGTGAAATTTGACTTCCTTCATATTTTCTTGAATCAACGTACATAGAAATGCAATTTTTACTAGACGTATTGCCTTATAACATATTAATTGTAATTACAATACATTTTTCAAACTTTTTCTGTTAAAGATGAGTTTATCTAGTTTACAATTTAGTCTCAGAAATCAATTTCCGACTTATAACGAAATGTGTAGACTTTTTTGAGTTAACGTATATAAAATTCAACATTTTTATGAACTCTTTCTTCTTGTGTTGGCTTTGTCTTTCTATTTGATTCAAGATAGATGAAATTTGTTAGGATTTGGATTAGATTTGCATGGTCTTTCATCTTTCTTCTATTGTGAAATTTGACTTCCTTCATATTTTCTTGAATCAACATACATAGAAATGCAATTTTAATAGACGTATTGCCTTAGAACATATTAATTGTAATTACAATACATTTTTCATACTTTTTCTGTTAAAGATGAGTTTATCTAGTTTACAATTTAGTCTCAGAAATCAATTTCCGACTTATAACGAAGTGTGTAGACTTTTTCGAGTTAACGTATATAAAATTCAACATTTTTATGAACTCTTTCTTTTTGTGTTAATTTTGTCTTTCTATTTGATTCAAGATAGATGAAATCTGTTAGGATTGGGATTAGTTCTGCATGGTCTTTCATCCTTCTTCTATTGTGAAATTTGACTTCCTTCATATTTTCTTGAATCAACGTACATAGAAATGCAATTTTTACTAGACATATTGCCTTAGAACACGTTAATTGGAATTACAATACATTTTTCAAATTTTTTCTGTTAAAGATGAGTTTATCTAGTTTACACTTTAGTCTCAGAAATCAATTTCCGACTTATAACGAAATGTGTAGACTTTTTTGAGTTAACGTATATAAAATTCAGCATTTTAATGAACTCTTTCTATTTATATTGGCTTTGTCTTTCTATTTGATTCAAGATAGATGAAATTTGTTAGGATTTGGATTAGTTCTGCATGGTCTTTCATCTTTCTTCTATTGTGAAATTTGACTTCCTTCATATTTTCTTGAATCAACGTACATAGAAATGCAATTTTTACTAGACGTATTGCCTTAGAACATATTAATTGTAATTACAACACATTTTTCAAACTTTTTCTGTTAAAGATGAGTTTATCTAGTTTACAATTTAGTCTCAGAAATCAATTAACGACTTATAACGAAATGTGTAGACTTTTTCGAGTTAACGTATACAAAATTCAACATTTTTATGAACTCTTTCTTCTTGTGTTGGCTTTGTCTTTCTATTTGATTCAAGATAGATGAAATTTGTTAGGATTTGGATTAGTTTTGCATGGTCTTTCATCTTTCTTCTATTGTGAAATTTGACTTCCTTCATATTTTCTTGAATCAACATACATAGAAATGCAATTTTAATAGACGTATTGCCTTAGAACATATTAATTGTAATTACAATACATTTTTCATACTTTTTCTGTTAAAGATGAGTTTATCTAGTTTACAATTTAGTCTCAGAAATCAATTTCCGACTTATAACGAAATGTGTAGACTTTTTTGAGTTAACGTATATAAAATTCAACATTTTTATGAACTCTTTCTTCCTGTGTTGGCTTTGTCTTTCTATTTGATTCAAGATAGATGAAATTTGTTAGGATTTGGATTAGTTCTGCATGGTCTTTCATCTTTCTTCTATTGTGAAATTTGACTTCCTTCATATTTTCTTGAATCAACGTACATAGAAATGCAATTTTTACTAGACGTATTGCCTTAGCACACATTAATTGTAATTACAATACATCTTTCGAACTTTTTCTGTTAAAGATGAGTTTATCTAGTTTACAATTTAGTCTCAGAAATCAATTTCTGACTTATAACGAAATGTGTAGACTTTTTCGAGTTAACGTATATAAAATTCAATATTTTTAAGAACTCTTTCTTTTTGTTTAACTTTGGCTTTCTATTTGATTCAAGATAGAAGAAATTTATTAGGATTTGGATTAGTTCTGCATGGTCTTTCATCCTTCTTCTATTGTTAAATTTGACTTCCTTCATATTTTCTTGAATCAACGTACATAGAAATGCAATTTTTACTAGACGTATTGCCTTAGAACACATTAATTGTAATTACAATACATTTTTCGAACTTTTTCTGTTAAAGATGAGTTTATCTAGTTTACAATTTAGTCTCAGAAATCAATTTCTGACTTATAACGAAATGTGTAGACTTTTTTGAGTTAACGTATATAAAATTCAGCATTTTAATGAACTCTTTCTTTTTATATTGGCTTTGTCTTTCTATTTGATTCAAGATAGATGAAATTTGTTAGGATTTGGATTAGTTCTGCATGGTCTTTCATCTTTCTTCTATTGTGAAATTTGACTTCCTTCATATTTTCTTGAATCAACGTACATAGAAATGCAATTTTTACTAGACGTATTGCCTTAGAACATATTAATTGTAATTACAATACATTTTTCAAACTTTTTCTGTTAAAGATGAGTTTATCTAGTTTACAATTTAGTCTCAGAAATCAATTTCCGACTTATAAAGAAATGTGTAGACTTTTTCGAGTTAATGTATATAAAATTCAACATTTTTATGAACTCTTTCTTTTTGTGTAACTTTGTCTTTCTATTTGATTCAAGATAGAAGAAATTTGTTAGGATTTGGATTAGTTCTGCATGGTCTTTCATCCTTCTTCTATTGTTAAATTTGACTTCCTTCATATTTTCTTGAATCAACGTACATAGAAATGCAATTTTTACTAGACGTATTGCCTTAGAACATATTAATTGTAATTACAATACATTTTTCAAACTTTTTCTGTTAAAGATGAGTTTATCTAGTTTACAATTTAGTCTCAGAAATCAATTTCCGACTTATAACGAAATGTGTAGACTTTTTTGAGTTGACGTATATAAAATTCAGCATTTTAATGAACTCTTTCTTTTTATATTGGCTTTGTCTTTGTATTTGATTCAAGATAGATGAAATTCGTTAGGATTTGGATTAGTTCTGCATGGTCTTTCATCTTTCTTCTATTGTGAAATTTGACTTCCTTCATATTTTCTTGAATCAACGTACATAGAAATGCAATTTTTACTATATGTATTGCCATAGAACATATTAATTGTAATTTCAATACATATTTCAAACTTTTTCTGTTAAAGATGAGTTTATCTAGTTTACAATTTAGTCTCAGAAATCAATTTCCGACTTAAAACGAAATGTGTAGAGTTTTTTGAGTTAACGTATATAAAATTCAACATTTTTATGAACTCTTTCTTCTTGTGTTGGCTTTTTCTTTCTATATGATTCAAGATAGATGAAATTTGTTAGGATTTGGATTAGTTCTGCATGGTCTTTCATCCTTCTTCTATTGTGAAATTTCACTTCCTTCATATTTTCTTTAATCAACGTACATAGAAATGCAATTTTTACTAGACATATTGCCTTAGAACACGTTAATTGGAATTACAATACATTTTTCAAATTTTTTCTGTTAAAGATGAGTTTATCTAGTTTACACTTTAGTCTCAGAAATCAATTTCCGACTTATAAAGAAATGTGTAGACTTATTTGAGTTAACGTATATAAAATTCAGCATTTTAATGAACTCTTTCTTTTTATATTGGCTTTGTCTTTCTATTTGATTCAAGATAGATGAAATTTGTTAGGATTTGGATTAGTTCTGCAAGGTCTTTCATCTTTCTTCTATTGTGAAATTTGACTTCCTTCATATTTTCTTGAATCAATGTACATGGAAATGCAATTTTTACTAGACGTATTGCCTTAGAACATATTTATTATAATTACAACACATTTTTCAAACTTTTTCATTTAAAGATGAGTTTATCTAGTTTACAATTTAGTCTCAGAAATCAATTTCCGACTTATAACGAAATGTGTAGACTTTTTTGAGTTAACGTATATAAATTTCAACATTTTTATGAACTCTTTCTTCTTGTGTTGGCTTTGTCTTTCTATTTGATTCAAGATAGATGAAATTGTTAGGATTTGGATTAGTTCTACATGGTCTTTCATCTTTCTTCTGTTGTGAAATTTGACTTCCTTCATATTTTCTTGAATCAACGTACATAGAAATGCAATTTTTAATAGACGTATTGCCTTAGAACATATTAATTGTAATTACAATACATTATTCAAACTTTTTCTGTTAAAGATGAGTTTATCTAGTTTACAATTTAGTCTCAGAAATCAATTTCCGACTTATAACGAAATGTGTAGACTTTTTCGAGTTAACGTATATAAAATTCAACGTTTTTATGAACTCTTTCTTTTTGTGTAACTTTGTCTTTCTATTTGATTCAAGATAGAAGAAATTTGTTAGGATTTGGATTAGTTCTGCATGGTCTTTCATCCTTCTTCTATTGTTAAATTTGACTTCCTTCATATTTTCTTGAATCAACGTACATAGAAATGCAAATTTTACTAGACGTATTGCCTTAGAACACATTAATTGTAATTACAATACATTTTTCGAACTTTTTCTGTTAAAGATGAGTTTATCTAGTTTACAATTTAGTCTCAGAAATCAATTTCCGACTTATAACGAAAAGTGTAGACTTTTTTGAGTTAACGTATATAAAATTCAGCATTTTAATGAACTCTTTCTTTTTATTTTGGCTTTGTCTTTCTATTTGATTCAAGATAGATGAAATTTGTTAAGATTTGGATTAGTTCTGCAAGGTCTTTCATCTTTCTTCTATTGTGAAATTTGACTTCCTTCATATTTTCTTGAATCAACGTACATAGAAATGCAATTTTTTCTAGACGTATTGCCTTAGAACATATTAATTGTAATTACAATACATTTTTCAAACTTTTTCTGTTAAAGATGAGTTTATCTAGTTTACAATTTAGTCTCAGAAATTAATTTCCGACTTATAACGAAATGTGTAGACTTTTATGAGTTAACGTATATAAAGTTCAACATTTTTATGAACTCTTTCTTCTTGTGTTGGATTTGTCTTTCTATTTGATTCAAGATAGATGAAATTTGTGAGGATTTGGATTATTTTTGCATGGTCTTTCATCTTTCTTCTATTGTGAAATTTGACTTCCTTCATATTTTCTTGAATCAACATACATAGAAATGCAATTTTAATAGACGTATTGCCGTAGAACATATTAATTGTAATTACAATAAATTTTTCATACTTTTTCTGTTAAAGATGAGTTTATCTAGTTTACAATTTAGTCTCAGAAATCAATTTCCGACTTATAACGAAATGTGTAGACTTTTTTGAGTTAACGTATATAAAATTCAGCATTTTAATGAACTCTTTCTATTTATACTGGCTTTGTTTTTCTATTTGATTCAAGATAGATGAAATTTGTTAGGATTTGGATTAGTTCTGCATGGTCTTTCATCTTTCTTCTATTGTGAAATTTGACTTCCTTCATATTTTCTTGAATCAACGTACATAGAAATGCAATTTTTACTAGACGTATTGCCTTATAACATATTAATTGTAATTACAATAAATTTTTCAAACTTTTTCTGTTAAAGATGAGTTTATCTAGTTTACAATTTAGTCTCAGAAATCAATTTCCGACTTATAACGAAATGTGTAGACTTTTTTGAGTTAACGTATATAAAATTCAACATTTTTATGAACTCTTTCTTCTTGTGTTGGCTTTGTCTTTCTATTTGATTCAAGATAGATGAAATTTGTTAGGATTTGGATTAGTTCTGCATGGTCTTTCATCTTTCTTCTATTGTGAAATTTGACTTCCTTCATATTTTCTTGAATCAACGTACATAGAAATGCAATTTTTACTAGACGTATTGCCTTAGAACATATTAATTTTAATTACAATACATTTTTCAAACTTTTTCAGTTAAAGATGAGTTTATCTAGTTTACAATTTAGTCTCAGAAATCAATTTCCGACTTATAACGAAATGTGTAGACTTTTTTGAGTTAACGTATATAAAATTCAACATTTTTATGAACTCTTTCTTCTTGTGTTGGCTTTGTCTTTCTGTTTGATTCAAGATAGATGAAATTTGTTAGGATTTGGATTAGTTCTGCATGGTCTTTCATCTTTCTTCTATTGTGAAATTTGACTTCCTTCATATTTTCTTGAATCAACGTACATAGAAATGCAATTTTTACTAGACGTATTGCCTTAGAACATATTAATTGTAATTACAATACATTTTTCAAACTTTTTCTGTTAAAGATGAGTTTATCTAGTTTACAATTTAGTCTCAGAAATCAATTTCCGACTTATAACGAAGTGTGTAGACTTTTTCGAGATAACGTATATAAAATTCAACATTTTTATGAACTCTTTCTTTTTGTGTTAACTTTGTATTTCTATTTGATTCAAGATAGATTAAATTTGTTAGGATTTGGATTAGTTCTGCATGGTCTTTCATCCTTCTTCTATTGTGAAATTTGACTTCCTTCATATTTTCTTGAATCAACGTACATAGAAATGCAATTTTTACTAGACATATTGCCTTAGAACACGTTAATTGGAATTACAATACATTTTTCAAATTTTTTCTGTTAAATATGAGTTTATCTAGTTTACACTTTAGTCTCAGAAATCAATTTCCGACTTATAACGAAATGTGTAGACTTTTTGAGTTAACGTATATAAAATTCAGCATTTTAATGAACTCTTTCTTTTTATATTGGCTTTGTTTTTCTATTTGATTCAAGATAGATGAAATTTGTTAGGATTTGGATTAGTTCTGCATGGTCTTTCATCTTTCTTCTATTGTGAAATTTGACTTCCTTCATATTTTCTTGAATCAACGTACATAGAAATGCAATTTTTACTAGACGTATTGCCTTAGAACATATTAATTGTAATTACAATACATTTTTTAAACTTTTTCTATTAAAGATGAGTTTATCTAGTTTACAATTTAGTCTCAGAAATCAATTTCCGACTAATAACGAAGTGTGTAAAAGTTTTCGAGTTAACGTATATAAAATTCAACATTTTTATGAACTCTTTCTTTTTGTGTTAACTTTGTCTTTCTATTTGATTCAAGATAGATGAAATTTGTTAGGATTTGGATTAGTTCTGCATGGTCTTTCATCCTTCTTCTATTGTGAAATTTGACTTCCTTCATATTTTCTTGAATCAACGTACATAGAAATGCAATTTTTACTAGACATATTGCCTTAGAACACGTTAATTGGAATTACAATACATTTTTCAAATTTTTTCTGTTAAAGATGAGGTTATCTAGTTTTCACTTTAGTCTCAGAAATCAATTTCCGACTTATAACGAAATGTGTAGACTTTTTTGAGTTAATGTATATAAAATTCAGCATTTTAATGAACTCTTTCTTTTTATATTGGCTTTGTTTTTCTATTTGATTCAAGATAGATGAAATTTGTTAGGATTTGGATTAGTTCTGCATGGTCTTTCATCTTTCTTCTATTGTGAAATTTGACTTCCTTCATATTTTCTTGAATCAACGTACATAGAAATGCAATTTTTACTAGACGTATTGCCTTAGAACATATTAATTGTAATTACAATACATTTTTCAAACTTTTTCTATTAAAGATGAGTTTATCTAGTTTACAATTTAGTCTCAGATCAATTTCCGACTAATAACGAAGTGTGTAAAAGTTTTCGAGTTAACGTATATAAAATTCAACATTTTTATGAACTCTTTCTTTTTGTGTTAACTTTGTCTTTCTATTTGATTCAAGATAGATGAAATTTGTTAGGATTTGGATTAGTTCTGCATGGTCTTTCATCCTTCTTCTATTGTGAAATTTGACTTCCTTCATATTTTCTTGAATCAACGTACATAGAAATGCAATTTTTACTAGACATATTGCCTTAGAACACGTTAATTGGAATTATAATACATTTTTCAAATTTTTTCTGTTAAAGATGAGGTTATCTAGTTTTCACTTTAGTCTCAGAAATCAATTTCCGACTTATAACGAAATGTGTAGACTTTTTTGAGTTAATGTATATAAAATTCAGCATTTTAATGAACTCTTTCTTTTTATATTGGCTTTGTTTTTCTATTTGATTCAAGATAGATGAAATTTGTTAGGATTTGGATTAGTTCTGCATGGTCTTTCATCTTTCTTCTATTGTGAAATTTGACTTCCTTCATATTTTCTTGAATCAACGTACATAGAAATGCAATTTTTACTAGACGTATTGCCTTAGAACATATTAATTGTAATTACAATACATTTTTCAAACTTTTTCAGTTAAATATGAGTTTATCTAGTTTACAATTTAGTCTCAGAAATCAATTTCCGACTTATAACGAAATGTGTAGACTTTTTTGAGTTAACGTATATAAAATTCAACATTTTTATGAACTCTTTCTTCTTGTGTTGGCTTTGTCTTTCTATATGATTCAAGATAGATGAAATTTGTTAGGATTTGGATTAGTTCTGCATGGTCTTTCATCCTTCTTCTATTGTGAAATTTGACTTCCTTCATATTTTCTTGAATCAACGTACATAGAAATGCAAATTTTACTAGACGTATTGCCTTAGAACACATTAATTGTAATTACAATACATTTTCGAACTTTTTCAGTTAAAGATGAGTTTATCTAGTTTACAATTTAGTCTCAGAAATCAATTTCCGACTTATAACGAAATGTGTAGACTTTTTTGAGTTAACGTATATAAAATTCAGCATTTTAATGAACTCTTTCTATTTATATTGGCTTTGTCTTTCTATTTGATTCAAGATAGATGAAATTTGTTAGGATTTGGATTAGTTCTGCATGGTCTTTCATCTTTCTTCTATTGTGAAATTTGACTTCCTTCATATTTTCTTGAATCAACGTACATAGAAATGCAATTTTTACTAGACGTATTGCCTTAGAACATATTAATTGTAATTACAACACATTTTTCAAACTTTTTCTGTTAAAGATGAGTTTATCTAGTTTACAATTTTGTCTCAGAAATCAATTAACGACTTATAACAAAATGTGTAGACTTTTTCGAGTTAACGTATACAAAATTCAACATTTTTATGAACTCTTTCTTTTTGTGTAACTTTGTCTTTCTATTTGATTTAAGATAGAAGAAATTTGTTAGGATTTGGATTAGTTCTGCATGGTCTTTCATCCTTCTTCTATTGTTAAATTTGACTTCCTTCATATTTTCTTGAATCAACGTACATAGAAATGCAAATTTTACTAGACGTATTGCCTTAGAACACATTAATTGTAATTACAATAAATTTTTCAAACTTTTTCTGTTAAAGATGAGTTTATCTAGTTTACAATTTAGTCTCAGAAATCAATTTCCGACTTATAACGAAAAGTGTAGACTTTTTTGAGTTAACGTATATAAAATTCAGCATTTTAATGAACTCTTTCTTTTTATATTGGCTTTGTCTTTCTATTTGATTCAAGATAGATGAAATTTGTTAGGATTTGGATTAGTTCTGCATGGTCTTTCATCTTTCTTCTATTGTGAAATTTGACTTCCTTCATATTTTCTAGAATCAACGTACATAGAAATGCAATTTTTACTAGATGTATTGCCTTAGAACATATTAATTGTAATTACAATACATTTTTCAAACTTTTTCTGTTAAAGATGAGTTTATCTAGTTTACAATTTAGTCTCAGAAATCAATTTCCGACTTATAACGAAATGTGTAGACTTTTTTGAGTTAACGTATATAAAATTCAACATTTTTATGAACTCTTTCTTCTTGTGTTGGCTTTGTCTTTCTATTTGATTCAAGATAGATAAAAATGTTAGGATTTGGATTAGTTTTGCATGGTCTTTCATCTTTCTTCTATGTGAAATTTGACTTCCTTCATATTTTCTTGAATCAACATACATAGAAATGCAATTTTTACTAGACATATTGCCTTAGAACACGTTAATTGGAATTACAATACATTTTTCAAATTTTTTCTGTTAAAGATGAGTTTATCTAGTTTACACTTTAGTCTCAGAAATCAATTTCCGACTTATAACGAAATGTGTAGACTTTTTTGAGTTAACGTATATAAAATTCAGCATTTTAATAAACTCTTTCTATTTATATTGGCTTTGTATTTCTATTTGATTCAAGATAGATGAAATTTGTTAGGATTTGGATTAGTTCTGCATGGTCTTTCATCTTTCTTCTATTGTGAAATTTGACTTCCTTCATATTTTCTTGAATCAACGTACATAGAAATGCAATTTTTACTAGACGTATTGCCTTAGAACATATTAATTGTAATTACAACACATTTTTCAAACTTTTTCTGTTAAAGATGAGTTTATCTAGTTTACAATTTAGTCTCAGAAATCAATTAACGACTTATAACGAAATGTGTAGACTTTTTCGAGTTAACGTATATAAAATTCAACATTTTTATGAACTCTTTCTTTTTGTGTTAGCTTTGTCTTTCTATTTGATTCAAGATAGATGAAATTTGTTAGGATTTGGATTAGTTCTGCATGGTCTTTCATCTTTCTTCTATTGTGAAATTTGACTTCCTTCATATTTTCTTGAATCAAAGTACATAGAAATGCAATTTTTACTAGACATATTGCCTTATAACATGTTAATTGTAATTACAATACATTTTTCAAACTTTTTCTGTTAAAGCTGAGTTTATCTAGTTTACAATTTAGTCTCAGAAATCAATTTCCGACTTATAACGAAATGCGTAGACTTTTTTGAGTTAACGTATATAAAATTCAGCATTTTAATGAACTCTTTCTTTTATATTGGCTTTGTCTTTCTATTTGATTCAAGATATATGAAATTCGTTAGGATTTGGATTAGTTCTGCAAGGTCTTTCATCTTTCTTCTATTGTGAAATTTGACTTCCTTCATATTTTCTTGAATCAACGTACATAGAAATGCAATTTTTACTAGACGTATTGCCTTAGAACATATTAATTG
Organism: Papaver somniferum; assembly: GCF_003573695.1. Classification (NCBI taxonomy): domain Eukaryota; kingdom Viridiplantae; phylum Streptophyta; class Magnoliopsida; order Ranunculales; family Papaveraceae; genus Papaver; species Papaver somniferum. The sequence goes on from NW_020623045.1 coordinate 109,796, forward strand.
TAATTACAATACATTTTTCAAACTTTTTCTGTTAAAGATGAGTTTATCTAGTTTACAATTTAGTCTCAGAAATCAATTTCCGACTTATAACGAAATGTGTAGACTTTTTTGAGTTAACGTATATAAAATTCAACATTTTTATGAACTCTTTCTTCTTGTGTTGGCTTTGTTTTTCTATTTGATTCAAGATACATGAAATTTGTTAGGATTTGGATTAGTTCTGCATGGTCTTTCATCTTTCTTCTATTGTGAAATTTGACTTCCTTCATATTTTCTTGAATCAACGTACATAGAAATGCAATTTTTACTAGACGTATTGCCTTAGAACATATTAATTGTAATTACAATACATTTTTCAAACTTTTTCTGTTAAAGATGAGTTTATCTAGTTTACAATTTAGTCTCAAAAATCAATTTCCAACTTATAAAGAAATGTGTAGACTTTTTTGAGTTAACGTATATAAAATTCAACATTTTTATGAACTCTTTATTTTTGTGTTGGCTTTGTCTTTTTATTTGATTCAAGATAGATGGAATTTGTTAGGATTTGGATTAGTTCTGCATGGTCTTTCATCCTTCTTCTATTGTGAAATTTGACTTGCTTCATATTTTCTTGAATCAACGTACATAGAAATGCAATTTTTACTAGACGTATTGCCTTAGAACATATTAATTGTAATTACAATACATTTCTCAAACTTTTTCTGTTAAAGATGACTTTATCTTGTTTACAATTTAGTCTCAGAAATCAATTTCCGACTTATAACGAAATGTGTAGACTTTTTTGAGTTAACGCATATAAAATTCAACATTTTTATGAACTATTTCTTTTTGTGTTGGCTTTGTCTTTTATTTGATTCAAGATAGATGAAATTTGTTAGGATTTGGATTAGTTCTGCATGGTATTTCATCCTTCTTCTATTGTGAAATTTGACTTGCTTCATATTTTGTTGAATCCACGTACATAGAAATGCAATTTTTACTAGACTTATTGCCTTAGAACATATTAATTGTAATTACAATACATTTTTCAAACTTTTTATGTTAAAGATGAGTTTATCTAGTTTACAATTTAGTCTCAGAAATTAATTTCCGACCTATAACGAAATGTGTAGACTTTTTGAGTTAACGCATATTAAATTCAACATTTTTATAATCACTTTCTTTTTGTGCTAGCTTTGTCTTTCTATTTGATTCAAGATAGATGGAATTTGTTAGGATTTGGATTAGTTCTGCATGGTCTTTCATCCTTCTTCTATTGTGAAATTTGACTTGCTTCATATTTTCTTGAATCAACGTACATAGAAATGCAATTTTTACTAGACGTATTGCCTTAGAACATATTAATTGTAATTACAATATATTTTTCAAACTTTTTCTGTTAAAGATGAGTCTATCTAGTTTACAATTTAGTCTCAGAAATCAATTTCCGACTTATAACGAAATGTGTAGACTTTTTTGAGTTAACGTATATCAAATTCAACATTTTTATGAACTCTTTCTTTTTGTGTTGGATTTGTCTTTCTATTTGATTCAAGATAGGTGAAATTTGTTAGGATTTGGATTAGTTCTGCATGGTCTTTCATCCTTCTTCTATTGTGAAATTCGACTTCCTTCATATTTTCTTGAATCAACGTACATAGAAATGCAATTTTTACTAGACTTATTGCCTTAGAACGTATTAATTGTAATTACAATACATTTTTCAAACTTTTTTTGTTAAAAATGAGTCTATCTAGTTTACAATTTAGTCTCAGAAATCAATTTCCGACTTATAACGAAATGTGTAGACTTTTTTGAGTTAACGTATATAAAGTTTTTAGATTTGTCTTTCTATTTTTGTTGGCTTTGTCTTTCTATTTGATTCAAGATAGACGAAATTTTTTAGGATTTGGATTAGTTCTGCATGGTCTTTCATCCTTCTTCTATTGTGAAATTTGACTTGCTTCATATTTGCTTGAATCAACGTACATAGAAATGCAAATTTTACTAGACGTATTGCCTTAGAACATATTAATTGTAATTACAATACATTTTTCAAACTTTTTCTGTTAAAGATGAGTCTATCTAGTTAACAATTTAGTCACAGAAATCAATTTCCGACTTATAACGAAATGTGTAGACTTTTTTGAGTTAACGTATATAAAATTCATCATTTTTATGAACTCTTTCTTTTTATGTTGGCTTTGTCTTTCTATTTGATTCAAGATAGATGAAATTTGGTAGGATTTGGATTAGTTCTGCATGGTCTTTCATCCTTCTTCTATTGTGAAATTTGACTTCCTTCATATTTTCTTGAATCAACGTACATAGAAATGCAATTTTTACTAGACATATTGCCTTAGAACATATTGATTGTAATTACAATACATTTTTCAAACTTTTTCTGTTAAAGATGAGTTTATCTAGTTTACAATTTAGTCTCAGAAATCAATTTCCGACTTATAACGAAATGTGTAAACTTTTTTGAGTTATCGTATATAAAATTCAACATTTTTATGAACTCTTTCTTTGTGTGTTGGCTTTGTCTTTCTATTTGATTCAAGATATATGAAATTTGTTAGGATTTGGATTAGTTCTGCATGGTCTTTCATCTTTCTTCTATTGTGAAATTTGACTTCCTTCATATTTTCTTGAATCAACGTAAATAGAATTGCAATTTTTACTAGACGTATTGCCTTTGAACATATTGATTGTAATTACAATACATTTTTCAAACTTTTTCTGTTAAAGATGAGTTTATCTAGTTTACAATTTAGTCTCAGAAATCAATTTCCGACTTATAACGAAATGTGTAGACTTTTTTGAGTTAACGTATATAAAATTCAACATTTTTATGAACTCTTTCTTTTTGTGTTGGCTTTGTCTTTCTATTTGATTCAAGATAGATGAAATTTGTTAGGATTTGGATTAGTTCTGCATGGTCTTTCATCCTTCTTCTATTGTGAAATTTGACTTCCTTCATATTTTCTTGAATCAACGTAAATAGAATTGCAATTTTTACTAGATGTATTGCCTTAGAACATATTGATTGTAATTACAATACATTTTTCAAACTTTTTCTGTTAAAGATGAGTCTATCTAGTTTACAATTTAGTCTCAGAAATCAATTTCCGACTTATAACGAAATGTGTAGACTTTTTTGAGTTAACGTATATAAAATTCAACATTTTTATGAACTCTTTCTTTTTGTGTTGGCTTTGTCTTTCTATTTGATTCAAGATAGATGAAATTTGTTAGGATTCGGATTAGTTCTGATGGTCTTTCATCCTTCTTCTATTGTGAAATTTGACTTGCTTCATATTTTCTTGAATCAACGTAAATAGAATTGCAATTTTTACTAGACGTATTGCCTTAGAACATATTGATTGTAATTACAATACATTTTCAAACTTTTTCTGTTAAAGATGAGTTTATCTAGTTTACAATTTAGTCTCAGAAATCAATTTCCGACTTATAACGAAATGTGTAGACTTTTTTGAGTTAACGTATATAAAATTCAACATTTTTATGAACTCTTTCTTTTTGTGTTGGCTTTGTCTTTCTATATGATTCAAGATAGATGAAATTTGTTAGGATTTGGATTAGTTCTGCATGGTCATTCATCCTTCTTCTATTGTGAAATTTGACTTCCTTCATATTTTCTTGAATCAACGTAAATAGAATTGCAATTTTTACTAGACGTATTGCCTTAGAACATATTGATTGTAATTACAATACATTTTTCAAACTTTTTCTGTTAAAGATGAGTCTATCTAGTTTACAATTTAGTCTCATAAATCAATTTCCGACTTATAACGAAATGTGTAGACTTTTTTGAGTTAACGTATATAAAATTCAAAATTTTTATGAACTCTTTCTTTTTGTGTTGGCTTTGTCTTTCTATTTGATTCAAGATAAATGAAATTTGTTGGGATTTGGATTAGTTCTGTATGGTCTTTCATCCTTCTTCTATTGTGAAATTTGACTTCCTTCATATTTTCTTGAATCAACGTACATAGAAATGCAATTTTTACAAGACGTATTGCCTTAGAACATATTAATTGTAATTACAATACATTTTTCAAACTTTTTCTGTTAAAGATGAGTTTATCTAGTTTACAATTTAGTCTCAGAAATCAATTTCCGACTTATAACGAAATGTGTAGACTTTTTTTGAGTTAAAGTATATAAAATTCAACAATTTTATACTCTTTCTTTTTGTGGTGGCTTTGTCTTTCTATTTGATTCAAGATAGATGAAATTTGTTAGGATTTGGATTAGTTGTGAATGGTCTTTCATCCTTCTTCTATTGTGAATTTTGACTTCCTTCATATTTTCTTGAATCAACGTACATAGAAATGCAATTTTTACTAGACGTATTGCCTTAGAACATATTAATTGTAATTACAATACATTTTTCAAACTTTTTCTGTTAAAGATGAGTTTATCTAGTTTACAATTTAGTCTCAGAAATCAATTTCCGACTTATAACGAAATGTGTAGACTTTTTTGAGTTAACGTATATAAAATTCAACATTTTTATGAACTCTTTATTTTTGTGTTGGCTTTGTTTTTCTATTTGATTCAAGATAGATGAAATTTGTTAGGATTTGGATTAGTTCTGCATGGTCTTTCATCCTTCTTCTATTGTGAAATTTGACTTCCTTCATATTTTCTTGAATCAACGTACATAGAAATGCAATTTTTACTAGACGTATTGCCTTATAACATATTAATTGTAATTACAATACATTTTTCAAACTTTTTCTGTTGAAGATGAGTTTATCTACTTTACAATTTAGTCTCAGAAATCAATTTCTGACTTATAACGAAGTGTGTAGACTTTTTTGAGTTAACGTATATTAAATTCAACTTTTTTTTTTGCTAAGTCAAAAAATTATATTGATTAAAAAGATATTTACAAGATAGGAATAGGAGAAAAGAGATCAGAGTGACCCCAAAAACTCCTAAAACCTATTTAAAACGATAATAAATTACATTTGGAGATTCAATTGAACTTAAGAAAACTGGCCGACCTTCAAAGTGAAAACCAACCCCATCCTCTAACAAGCAACCACGTTTTTCCATAGCATCAGCTGCAAAGTTTGCCTCTCTAAAGGAATGTTCAAAACGAATTGAACCATATAAACACCTTTTACCTCCATTCATCTTTGCCTAGCAAACCAAGGAACGTTATCTTCTTCCAACGCCTTCAACACACTTGTAGAATCTGATCTAATAACAATGCAAGCATATCCCCACTGAACTGCCCACTCCATACCCACAATAATACCATACAATTCAGCCAAATAATTAGAAGTAACTCCCAAGCCAATACACATTGCACCAACCACTTCACAATTCGCATTCCTTGCAACAACACCAGCTCCCGCCACCCCTGGATTACCTCTTGAGGCACCATCCATGCACAAAAGCAATTCATTAGTATTAGGAGGAAACCAAAAACACTCCTTGGGATCAGTAAACTTCACCTTTCTATGCCGAACTCGAAAAAACTCCAGAATTCTCAAGTCTTCCAAAGAATTATGCATATAACTCTTCATAAGAACTAAATATTCTTGCATCAAATTAAAAACACGTTTTTGAAATAAAGACCAACAAGGGTTCTTCTTTTCATACACCTTTTTGTTTCTAGTGAACCATAATTCTGAACGCACAACCAAATTCACTACCAACCACAAATCCTTAACAATACCACTATGATTTTTTGCCTCTTGGTATGAAGAAATAATATCATAATGAGGTTTAATTTTGAAAATACCTTCAATCCACTCCCAAGCTTGACGCGCAAAATTACAGCTCCAAAGAATATGTTGGAGAGACTCCTCCTCAATCTGACACACACTACATTTAGATGCAAGTTGAAATTTGAATCTGCTGCGTACCTTATCAAGAGTTGCACATGCACCACGAATAAACTTCCAGTTCTGAGCCGCCAATGAAGGATGCACTACCCTCTTCCATAAAAGCCCCGCCTCCCTCAAAATAGGATATTTCTTCCTAATCAACTCCCTTGCCGCCTTGACAGAAAATTTACCATGTAAATCAGGCATCCAAATACGCCTATCCACTCCCATATGAATTTTTGGTAAATCTTGTTGCACCACACCAGCACTTAATATGAGCTGCAAATGAACTCCTTGAATCTGCCAATCACCTTGCACAATAATATCACATACACGAGCTGATCTGTCTAAGTTCGTGCTATTTAAAACACTAGCTAAGGTTGTATGTCCATACCAAATATCAAAGAATAAAGAAGTATCCCTACCATCACCAATAAAACACTTCGTGTTATTCACCATCTCCTTATGAACCCAACGAAGACCAGGAAGAATAGAAGATTTCACCCCCGCCATCTTAATACGACCATCCCTACAAGTGAATTTGGCTTCCAAAAACCGAGCCCACCTCTTACAAGAAGATTTTATAGACCACCATAACTTCATCAGCAAAGCTTTATTCATAGTCCTTAGGCTAGTGATCCCAAGACCACCTTCCTTTAAAGGACTACAAATCTTATCAAAACCTACTACAAAAGCTCTAGAAATATTAGAATCACCCGACCACAGAAAATTACGAATCACACGCTCACATTGAAGAGTGAATTTTACGGGCCATTTGTACACAGCCATGTTATGAATGGAATAGCTCGAAAGAACATTCTTAACAAGCACAACTCTATCTTGAAAAGACAACATCTTACCTTTCAGAACCGAAAGTTGATCCCTCAAATTATCAACAACGTTGCTGATGTGACTATACTTTACCACTCCCGGCATCACCTTAACTCCCAAATACCTATCAGGAAAGTTAGAAATTGCCATACCTAAGAATGTAGCAATGGTCTGACGCCTACTCAAAGTCCCACCACCAAAGTAAATCTTGCTCTTCTCCCTACAAACCCTCTGGCCTGATGCTTGCTGGTAATTCTCCAAAAGTTTCACCAAATTCTTCACACTCTTCATATTTCCCTTGCAAAAAATCATAATATCATCAGCAAAAAATAAATGAGGTAGAGCAATACCCTTACGCTTAACCATATAAGACATATCCTTAGTCTGAAAGAGTTTAGTGATGTTGCGGCTAAGCACATCCTCAATCAAAACAAAAATAAGAGGAGAAAGAGGGTCCCCCTGCCTTAAACCCCTATTAATCTTGAAGTAACCCTCCGGACTACCATTAAGAAGAATAGAAATACGCGCCGAATTCAGAATTTTCCAAATCCAAGAGCACCAATCTTCAGAAAAACCATACCTTATAAAAACTTCAAGAACAAAAGACCAGCTCACAGTATCAAAAGCCTGAGAGATATCAAGCTTCAAACCCAAATTACCGTCCTTCCTTTTGATGTGCAATTCATTCACCATCTCTGAAGCTAAACTAATATTCTCATGGATCCGAACCCCCTCCCGAATAGTGTTCAGCATCATCATTATCAACACCCAACTCATCATTCAAGACATCGAACTTATTAGGAGAAACCACAATAGAAGCTTCAGCAACAGCTCTGTAGCTTGAGATGTCCTCAATATTATCAACCACCCTGTCTTGCAAAGACTTATTACCAGCCTCAACCGGCATAAAAGAAGAACTAGCCTCATTCCTATCACTAGAGTGATTAGTTCTTGCCAATTCACCACTCTTAGATGACTTAGATGAGGTTGCAATTTCAACCAATGACCCACTAGCAAAACCCTTTTTCAAAGCTAACGCCTTCTTAGCCTTCTCAAAAGCTTCAGACGCTGCATGGAGATTGGCTTCAGTAGACGCTACTTCATTCTCTAGCTGAACCGTTTGCTCCAAACCAACTTCAACCACCCCATTCACCACAGCTACACCGTGCCCTACAGCAAGAGAATCATCCACATTATCACCAGCACCAGCACCAACATTCACACCACCTACAGCAGCGCCAACACCTACAACAACATCGTTAGCATCCTCTCCAGCACCTCCCTTACGGTTTCTCCTATTACGCACATTCTGCCACTCCCCTTTCGCATCAGCCTTAGATGATTTCTCATCATTCTTTGGTTGTCTTCTACATTCATCATCATTATGAACAATTATGCATCACTTCATACAAAATTTAGGTGATTTTGGGATATCCAAGTATTGCCAAAACGTCCTCCCCCCAGCTGTTATCTTAATTCTACTTGGAATATGTTTTGCAAAATCCACATCTACCAAAACTGAAGCAAATTTTCCATACTCCAGATTTAGGGTTCTTTGATCAACCACTATTGGAGTCCCTAAAAATTTTCCCATTGATAACAAGTTCTTCTCAGTCCATAGTTCTGCATGTAAACCAGGAAAGTGAACCCATACGTTTGCATGGGAAGTTTTTTGACGATCAGGATCAAAACCTGGGTACCAATCCATTAACTTGAGTTCATGTTGTTGAACAAACCACTTTGTACGTCTGATTCTCTCCTTAGTTTCCTCATCTTGTAGCATAATAACAAAGAAACCTTTTCCCATAGTCATAAACCTAACAGAATTAGGATTAATCTGCCATTGAGATATTAAAAGAGTTTTTACCTCAAAAAACTTCAGCCCTGTGAAGTTTAGCCGTGCAATGAAACTGTGTTGAAAGGGTTTACAACCCTCTTCATAGTAATCCACGGGTATAACAAGGGATGGTTCTCCATCAATCAGAGTAGGATTAGGTAAACTAGTAATATCAATTCCTGTTGGTTTTAGAGTTTGTTTTCCCCTAACCTTGTCCGCAAAGGATTGGTGTTGCTGAATCTGTGATGAAATAGGATTATTTTCTACCATATTGAATTCGTGATGAACTATGAAACTTACGTGAAAAAACTAAACCCTAGTGTTTTCGCCAGAGTTTCTCTTTCCTCTCATATTTTTTTCCATAAAGAAATCATGAATTCTTGGTTTCTGAGACTAAATTGTAATCTAGATAAACTCATCTTTAACAGAAAAAGTTTGAAAAATGTACAGTAATTGCAATTAATATGTTCTAAGGCAATACGTCTAGTAAAAATTGCATTTCTATGTACGTTGATTCAAGAAAATATGAAGGAAGTAAAATTTCACAATAGAAGAAGGATGAAAGACCATGCAGAACTAATCCAAATACTAACAAATTTCATCTATCTGAATCAAATAGAAAGACAAAGCCAACATAAAAAGAAAGAGTTCATAAAAATGTTGAATTTTATATACGTTAACTCAAAAAAGTCTACACATTTCGTTATAAGTCGGAAATTGATTTCTGAGACTAAATTGTAAACTAGATAAACTCATCTTTAACAGAAAAAGTTTGAAAAATGTATTGTAATCACAAATAATATGTTCTAAGGCAATGCGTCTAGTAAAAATTGCATTTCTATGTACGTTGATTCAAGAAAATATGAAGGAAGTCAAATTTCACAATAGAAGAAGGATGAAAGACCATGCAGAACTAATCCAAATACTAACAAATTTCATATATCTTGAATCAAATAGAAAGGCAAAGCCAACACAAAAAGAAAGTGTTCATAAAAATGTTGAATTTTATATACGTTAACTCAAAAAAGTCTACACATTTCGTTATAAGTCGGAAATTGATTTCTGAGACTAAATTGTAAACTAGATAAACTCATCTTTAACAGAAAAAGTTTGAAAAATGTATTGTAATTACAATTAAAATATTCTAAGGCAATACGTCTAGTAAAAATTGCATTTCTATGTAAGTTGATTAAGGAAAATATGAAGGAAGTCAAATTTCACAATAGAAGAAGGATGAAAGACCATGCAGAACTAATCCAAATCCTAACAAATTTCATCTATCTTGAATCAAATAGAAAGACAAAGCCAACACAAAAAGAAAGAGTTCATAAAAATTTTGAATTTTATATACGTCAACTCAAAAAAGTCTACACATTTCGTTATAAGTCGGAAATTGATTTCTGAGACTAAATTGTAAACTAGATAAACTCATCTTTAACAGAAAAAGTTTGAAAAATGTATTGTAATTACAATTAATATGTTCTAAGGCAATACGTCTAGTAAAAATTGCATTTTCATGTAAGTTGATTAAGGAAAATATGAAGGTAGTCAAATTTCACAATAGAAGAAGGATGAAAGACCATGCAGAACTAACCCAAATCCTAACAAATGTCATCTATCTTGAATCAAATAGAAAGACAAAGCCAACACAAAAAGAAAGAGTTCATAAAAATGTAGAATTTTATATACGTTATCTCAAAAAAGTCTACACATTTCATTATGAGTCGGAAATTGATTTCTGAAACTAAATTGTAAACTAGATAAACTCATCTTTAATAAAAAAAAGTTTGAAAATGTATTGTAATTACAATTAATAGTAAAAATTGCATTTCTATGTACGTTGATTCAAGAAAATATGAAGGAAGTCAAATTTCACAATAGAAGAAGGATGAAAGACCATGCAGAACTAACCCAAATCCTAACAAATGTCATCTATCTTGAAGCAAATAGAAAGACAAAGCCAACACAAAAAGTAAGAGTTCATAAAAATGTTGAATTTTATATACGTTAACTCAAAAAAGTCTACACATTTCGTTATAAGTCGGAAATTGATTTCTGAGACTAAATTGTAAACTAGATAAACTCATCTTTCACAGAAAATGTTTGAAAAATGTATTGTAATTACAATTAATATGTTCTAAGCCAATACGTCTAGTAAAAATTGCATTTCTATGTACGTTGATTCAAGAAAATATGAAGGAAGTCAAATTTCACACTAGAAGAAGGATGAAAGACCATGCAGAACTAATCCAAATCCTAACAAATTTCATCTATCTTGAATCAAATAGAAAGACAAATCCAACACAAAAAGAAAGAGTTCATGAAAATGTTGAATTTAATATACGTTAACTCAAAAAAGTCTACACACATCGTTATAAGTCGGAAAATGATTTCTGGGACTAAATTGTAAACTAGATAAACTCATCTTTGACAGAAAATGTTTGAAAAATGTATTGTAATTACAATTAATATGTTCTAAGCCAATACGTCTAGTAAAAATTGCATTTCTATGTACGTTGATTCAAGAAAATATGAAGGAAGTCAAATTTCACACTAGAAGAAGGATGAAACACCATGCAGAACTAATCCAAATCCTAACAAATTTCATCTATCTTGAATCAAATACAAAGACAAAGCCAACACAAAAAGAAAGAGTTCATAAAAATGTTGAATTTTATATACGTTAACTCAAAAAAGTCTACACATTTCGTTATAAGTCGGAAATTGATTTCTGAGACTAAATTGTAAACTAGATAAACTCATCTTTAACAGAAAAAGTTTGAAAAATGTATTGTAATTACAATTAATATGTTCTAAGCCAATACGTCTAGTAAAAATTGCATTTCTATGTACGTTGATTCAACAAAATATGAAGGAAGTCAAATTTCACAATAGAAGAAAGATGAAAGACCATGCAGAACTAATCCAAATCCTAACAAATTTCATCTATCTTGAATCAAATAGAAAGACAAAGCCAATATAAAAAGAAAGAGTTCATTAAAATGCTGAATTTTATATACGTTAACTCAAAAAAGTCTACACATTTCGTTATAAGTCAGAAATTGATTTCTGAGACTAAATTGTAAACTAGATAAACTCATCTTTAACAGAAAAAGTTCGAAAAATGTATTGTAACTACAATTAATGTGTTCTAAGGCAATACGTCTAGTAAAAATTGCATTTCTATGTACGTTGATTCAAGAAAATATGAAGGAAGTCAAATTTAACAATAGAAGAAGGATGAAAGACCATGCAGAACTAATCCAAATCCTAACAAATTTCTTCTATCTTGAATCAAATAGAAAGACAAAGTTACACAAAAAGAAAGAGTTCATAAAAATGTTGAATTTTATATACGTTAACTCGAAAAAGTCTACACATTTCGTTATAAGTCGGAAATTGATTTCTGAGACTAAATTGTAAACTAGATAAACTCATCTTTAACAGAAAAAGTTTGAAATATGTATTGAAATTACAATTAATATGTTCTATGGCAATACATCTAGTAAAAATTGCATTTCTATGTACGTTGATTCAAGAAAATATGAAGGAAGTCAAATTTCACAATAGAAGAAAGATGAAAGACTATGCAGAACTAATCCAAATCCTAACGAATTTCATCTATCTTGAATCAAATACAAAGACAAAGCCAATATAAAAAGAAAGAGTTCATTAAAATGCTGAATTTTATATACGTCAACTCAAAAAAGTCTACACATTTCGTTATAAGTCGGAAATTGATTTTTGAGACTAAATTGTAAACTAGATAAACTCATCTTTAACAGAAAAAGTTTGAAAAATGTATTGTAATTACAATTAATATGTTCTAAGGCAATACGTCTAGTAAAAATTGCATTTCTATGTACGTTGATTCAAGAAAATATGAAGGAAGTCAAATTTCACAATAGAAGAAAGATGAAAGACCATGCAGAACTAATCCAAATCCTAACAAATTTCATCTATCTTGAATCAAATAGAAAGACAAAGCCAACACAAGAAGAAAGAGTTCATAAAAATGTTGAATTTTATATACGTTAACTCGAAAAAGTCTACACATTTCGTTATAAGTCGGAAATTGATTTCTGAGACTAAATTGTAAACTAGATAAACTCATCTTTAACAGAAAAAGTTTGAAAAATGTATTGTAATTACAATTAATATGTTCTAAGGCAATACGTCTATTAAAAATTGCATTTCTATGTATGTTGATTCAAGAAAATATGAACGAAGTCAAATTTCAACAAAGAAGAAGGATGAAAGACCATGCAAAACTAATCCAAATCCTAACAAATTTCATCTATCTTGAATCAAATAGAAAGACAAAGTTAACACAAAAAGAAAGAGTTCATAAAAATGTTGAAATTTATATACGTTAACTCGAAAAAGTCTACACACTTCGTTATAAGTCGGAAATTGATTTCTGAGAGTAAATTGTAAACTAGATAAACTCATCTTTAACAGAAAAAGTTTGAAAAATGTATTGTAATTACAATTAATATGTTCTAAGGCAATACGTCTAGTAAAAATTGCATTTCTATGTACGTTGATTCCAGAAAATATGAAGGAAGGCAAATTTCACAATAGAAGAAAGATGAAAGACCATGCAGAAATAATCCAAATCCTAACAAATTTTATCTATCTTGAATCAAATAGAAAGACAAAGCCAATATAAAAAGAAAGAGTTCATTAAAATGCTGAATTTTATATACGTTAACTCAAAAAAGTCTACACATTTCGTTATAAGTCGGAAATTGATTTCTGAGACTAAATTGTAAACTAGATAAACTCATCTTTAACAGAAAAAGTTCGAAAAATGTATTGTAATTACAATTAATGTGTTCTAAGGCAATACGTCTAGTAAAATTTGCATTTCTATGTACGTTGATTCAAGAAAATATGAAGGAAGTCAAATTTAACAATAGAAGGAGGATGAAAGACCATGCAGAACTAATCCAAATCCTAACAAATTTCTTCTATCTTGAATCAAATAGAAAGACAAAGTTACACAAAAAGAAAGAGTTCATAAAAATGTTGAATTTTATATACGTTAACTCGAAAAAGTCTACACATTTCGTTATAAGTCGGAAATTGATTTCTGAGACTAAATTGTAAACTAGATAAACTCATCTTTAACAGAAAAAGTATGAAAAATGTATTGTAATTACAATTAATATGTTCTAAGGAAATACGTCTATTAAAAATTGCATTTCTATGTACGTTGATTCAAGAAAATATGAAGGAAGTCAAATTTCACAATAGAAGAAAGATGAAAGACCATGCAGAACTAATCCAAATCCTAACAAATTTCATCTATCTTGAATCAAATAGAAAGACAAAGCCAACACAAGAAGAAAGAGTTCATAAAATGTTGAATTTTATATACGTTAACTCAAAAAAGTCTACACATTTCGTTATAAGTCGAAAATTGATTTCTGAGACTAAATTGTAAACTAGATAAACACATCTTTAACAGAAAAAGTTTGAAAAATGTGTTGTAATTACAATTAATATGTTCTAAGGCAATACGTCTAGTAAAAATTGCATTTCTATGTACGTTGATTCAAGAAAATATTAAGGAAGTCAAATTTCACAATAGAAGAAAGATGAAAGACCATGCAGAACTAATCCAAATCCTAACAAATTTCATCTATCTTGAATCAAATAGAAAGACAAAGCCAATATAGAAAGAAAGAGTTCATCAAAATGCTGAATTTTATGTACGTTAACTCAAAAAAGTCTACACATTTCATTATAAGTCGGAAATTGATTTCTGAGACTAAAGTGTAAACTATATAAACTCATCTTCAACAGAAAAAATTTGAAAAATGTATTGTAATTCCAATTAACGTGTTCTAAGGCAATATGTCTAGTAAAAATTGCATTTCTATGTACGTTGATTCAAGAAAATATGAAGGAAGTCAAATTTCACAATAGAAGAAGGATGAAAGACCATGCAGAACTAATCCAAATCCTAACAAATTTCATCTATCTTGAATCAAATAGAAAGACAAAGTTAACACAAAAAGAAAGAGTTCATTAAAATGCTGAATTTTATATACGTTAACTCAAAAACTCTACACATTTCGTTATAAGTCGGAAATTGATTTCTGAGACTAAAGTGTAAACTAGATAAACTCATCTTTAACAAAAAAAAAATTGAAAAATGTGTTGTAATTCCAATTAATATGTTCTAAGGCAATATGTCTAGTAAAAATTGCATTTCTATGTAAGTTGATTCAAGAAAATATGAAGGAAGTCAAATTTCACAATAGAAGAAGGATGAAAGACCATGCAGAACTAATCCAAATCCTAACAAATTTCATCTATCTTGAATCAAATAGAAAGACAAAGTTAACACAAAATGAAAGAGTTCATAAAAATGTTGAATTTTATATACGTTAACTCGAAAATTCTACACACTTCGTTATTAGTCGGAAATTGATTTCTGAGACTAAATTGTAAACTAGATAAACTCATCTTTAATAGAAAAAGTTTGAAAAATGTATTGTAATTACAATTAATATGTTCTAAGGCAATACGTCTAGTAAAAATTGCATTTCTATGTACGTTGATTCAAGAAAATATGAAGGAAGTCAAATTTCACAATAGAAGAAAGATGAAAGACCATGCAGAACTAATCCAAATCCTAACAAATTTCATCTATCTTGAATCAAATAGAAAAACAAAGCCAATATAAAAAGAAAGAGTTCATTAAAATGCTGAATTTTATATACGTTAACTCAAAAAAGTCTACACATTTCGTTATAAGTCGGAAATTGATTTCTGAGACTAAAGTGTAAACTAGATAAACTCATCTTTAACAGAAAAAATTTGAAAAATGTATTGTAATTTCAATTAACGTGTTCTAAGGCATATGTCTAGTAAAAATTGCATTTCTATGTACGTTGATTCAAGAAAATATGAAGGAAGTCAAATTTCACAATAGAAGAAGGATGAAAGACCATGCAGAACTAATCCAAATCCTAACAAATTTCATCTATCTTGAATCAAATAGAAAGACAAAGTTAACACAAAAAGAAAGAGTTCATAAAAATGTTGAATTTTATATACGTTAACTCGAAAAAGTCTACACACTTCGTTATTAGTCGGAAATTGATTTCTGAGACTAAATTGTAAACTAGATAAACTCATCTTTAATAGAAAAAGTTTGAAAAATGTATTGTAATTACAATTAATATGTTCTAAGGCAATACGTCTAGTAAAAATTGCATTTCTATGTACGTTGATTCAAGAAAATATGAAGGAAGTCAAATTTCACAATAGAAGAAAGCTGAAAGACCATGCAGAACTAATCCAAATCGTAACAAATTTCATCTATCTTGAATCAAATAGAAAGACAAAGCCAATATAAAAAGAAAGAGTTCATTAAAATGCTGAATTTTATATACGTTAACTCAAAAAAGTCTACACATTTCGTTATAAGTCGGAAATTGATTTCTGAGACTAAATTGTAAACTAGATAAACTCATCTTTAACAGAAAAAGTTTGAAAATGTATTGTAATTACAATTAATGTGTTCTAAGGCAATACGTCTAGTAAAATTTGCATTTCTATGTACGTTGATTCAAGAAAATATGAAGGAAGTCAAATTTAACAATAGAAGAAGGATGAAAGACCATGCAGAACTAATCCAAATCCTAACAAATTTCTTCTATCTTGAATCAAATAGAAAGACAAAGTTACACAAAAAGAAAGAGTTCATAAAAACGTTGAATTTTATATACGTTAACTCGAAAAAGTCTACACAATTCGTTATAAGTCGGAAATTAATTTCTGAGACTAAATTGTAAACTAGATAAACTCATCTTTAACAGAAAAAGTTTGAATAATGTATTGTAATTACAATTAATATGTTCTAAGGCAATACGTCTATTAAAAATTGCATTTCTATGTACGTTGATTCAAGAAAATATGAAGGAAGTCAAATTTCACAATAGAAGAAAGATGAAAGACCATGCAGAACTAATCCAAATCCTAACAAATTTCATCTATCTTGAATCAAATAGAAAGACAAAGCCAAAACAAGAAGAAAGAGTTCATAAAAATGTTGAATTTTATATACGTTAACTCAAAAAAGTCTACACATTTCGTTATAAGTCGGAAATTGATTTCTGAGACTAAATTGTAAACTAGATAAATTCATCTTTAGCAGAAAAAGTTTGAAAAATGTGTTGTAATTACAATTAATATGTTCTAAGGCAATACGTCTAGTAAAAATTGCATTTCTATGTACGTTGATTCAAGAAAATATGAAGGTAGTCAAATTTTACAATAGAAGAAGGATTAAAGACCATGCAGAACTAATCCAAATCCTAACAAATTTCATCTATCTTGAATCTAATAGAAAGACAAAGCCAACACAAGAAGAAAGAGTTCATAAAAATGTTGAATTTTATATACGTTAACTCAAAAAAGTCTACACATTTCGTTATAAGTCGGAAATTGATTTCTGAGTTGTAAACTAGATAAACTCATCTTTAACAGAAAAAGTTTGAAAAATGTGTTGTAATTACAATTAATATGTTCTAAGGCAATACGTCTAGTAAAAATTGCATTTCTATGTACGTTGATTCAAGAAAATATGAAGGTAGTCAAATTTTACAATAGAAGAAGGATTAAAGACCATGCAGAACTAATCCAAATCCTAACAAATTTCATCTATCTTGAATCAAATAGAAAGACAAAGCCAATATAAAAAGAAAGAGTTCATTAAAATGCTGAATTTTATATACGTTAACTCAAAAAAGTCTACACATTTCGTTATAAGTCGGAAATTGATTTCTGAGACTAAATTGTAAACTAGATAAACTCATCTTTAACAGAAAAAGTTCGAAAAATGTATTGTAATTACAATTAATGTATTCTAAGGCAATACGTCTAGTAAAAATTGCATTTCTATGTACGTTGATTCAAGAAAATATGAAGGAAGTCAAATTTAACAATAGAAGAAGGATGAAAGACCATGCAGAACTAATCCAAATCCTAACAAATTTCTTCTATCTTGAATCAAATAGAAAGACAAAGTTACACAAAAAGAAAGAGTTCATAAAAATGTTGAATTTTGTATACGTTAACTCGAAAAAGTCTACACATTTCGTTATAAGTCGTTAATTGATTTCTGAGACTAAATTGTAAACTAGATAAACTCATCTTTAACAGAAAAAGTTTGAAAAATGTGTTGTAATTACAATTAATATGTTCTAAGGCAATACGTCTAGTAAAAATTGCATTTCTATGTACGTTGATTCAAGAAAATATGAAGGAAGTCAAATTTCATTATAGAAGAAAGATGAAAGACCATGCAGAACTAATCCAAATCCGAACAAATTTCATCTCTCTTGAATCAAATAGAAAGACAAAGCCAATATAAAAAGAAAGAGTTCATTAAAATGCTGAATTTTATATACGTTAACTCAAAAAAGTCTACACATTTCGTTATAAGTCGGAAATTGATTTCTGAGACTAAATTGTAAACTAGATAAACTCATCTTTAACAGAAAAAGTTCGAAAATGTATTGTAATTACAATTAATGTGTTCTAAGGCAATACGTCTAGTAAAATTTGCATTTCTATGTACGTTGATTCAAGAAAATATGAAGGAAGTCAAATTTAACAATAGAAGAAGGATGAAAGACCATGCAGAACTAATCCAAATCCTAACAAATTTCTTCTATCTTGAATCAAATAGAAAGACAAAGTTACACAAAAAGAAAGAGTTCATAAAAATGTTGAATTTTATATACGTTAACTCGAAAAAGTCTACACATTTCTTTATAAGTCGGAAATTGATTTCTGTGACTAAATTGTAAACTAGATAAACTCATCTTTAACAGAAAAAGTTTGAAAAAATGTATTGTAATTACAATTAATATGTTCTAAGGCAATACGTCTAGTAAAAATTGCATTTTTATGTACGTTGATTCAAGAAAATATGAAGGAAGTCAAATTTCACAATAGAAGAAAGATGAAAGACAATGCAGAACTAATCCAAATCCTAACAAATTTCATCTATCTTAAATCAAATAGAAAGACAAAGCCAATATAAAAAGAAAGAGTTCATTAAAATGCTGAATTTTATATACGTTAACTCAAAAAAGTCTACACATTTCGTTATAAGTCGGAAATTGATTTCTGAGACTAAATTGTAAACTAGATAAACTCATCTTTAACAGAAAAAGTTTGAAAAATGTATTGTAATTACAATTAATATGTTCTGAGGCAATACGTCTAGTAAAAATTGCATTTCTATGTACGTTGATTCAAGAAAATATGAAGGAAGTCAAATTTCACAATAGAAGAAAGATGAAAGACTATGCAGAACTAATCCAAATCCTAACAAATTTCATCTATCTTGAATCAAATAGAAAGACAAAGCCAATATAAAAAGAAAGAGTTCATTAAAATGCTGAATTTTATATACGTTAACTCAAAAAAGTCTACACATTTCGTTATAAGTCGGAAATTGATTTCTGAGACTAAATTGTAAACTAGATGAACTCATCTTTAACAGAAAAAGTTTGAAAAATGTATTGTAATTAAAATTAATATGTTCTAAGGCAACACGTCTAGTAAAAATTGCATTTCCATGTACGTTGATTCAAGAAAATATGAAGGAAGTCAAATTTCACAATAGAAGAAAGATGAAAGACCATGCAGAACTAATCCAAATCCTAACAAATTTCATCTATCTTGAATCAAATAGAAAGACAAAGCCAATATAAAAAGAAAGAGTTCATTAAAATGCTGAATTTTATATACGTTAACTCAAAAAAGTCTACACATTTCGTTATAAGTCGGAAATTGATTTCTGAGACTAAATTTTAAACTAGATAAACTCATCTTTAACAGAAAAAGTTCGAAAAATGTATTGTAATTACAATTAATGTGTTCTAAGACAATACGTCTAGTAAAAATTGCATTTCTATGTACGTTGATTCAAGAAAATATGAAGGAAGTCAAATTTAACAATAGAAGAAGGATGAAAAACCATGCAGAACTAATCCAAATCCTAACAAATTTCTTATATCTGGAATCAAATAGAAAGACAAAGCCAATATAAAAAGAAAGAGTTCATTAAAATGCTGAATTTTATATACGTTAACTCAAAAAAGTCTACACATTTCGTTATAAGTCGGAAATTGATTTCTGAGACTAAATTGTAAACTAGATAAACTCATCTTTAACAGAAAAAGTTCGAAAAATGTATTGTAATTACAATTAATATGTTCTAAGGCAATACGTCTAGTAAAAATTGCATTTCTATGTACGTTGATTCAAGAAAATATGAAGGAAGTCAAATTTCACAATAGAAGAAAGATGAAAGACCATGCAGAACTAATCCAAATCCTAACAAATTTCATTTATCTTGAATCAAATAGAAAGACAAAGCCAATATAAAAAGAAAGAGTTCATTAAAATGCTGAATTTTATATACGTTAACTCAAAAAAGTCTACACATTTCGTTATAAGTCGGAAATTGATTTCTGAGACTAAATTGTAAACTAGATAACTCATCTTTAACAGAAAAAGTTCGAAAAATGTATTATAATTACAATTAATGTGTTCTAAGGCAATACGTCTAGTAAAAATTGCATTTCTATGTACGTTGATTCAAGAAAATATGAAGGAAGTCAAATTTAACAATAGAAGAAGGATGAAAGACCATGCAGAACTAATCCAAACCCTAACAAATTTCTTCTATCTGGAATCAAATAGAAAGACAAAGTTACACAAAAAGAAAGAGTTCATAAAAATGTTGAATTTTATATACGTTAACTCGAAAAAGTCTACACATTTCTTTATAAGTCGGAAATTGATTTCTGAGACTAAATTGTAAACTAGATAAACTCATCTTTAACAGAAAAAGTTTGAAAAATGTATTGTAATTACAATTAATATGTTCTAAGGCAATACGTCTAGTAAAATTTGCATTTCTATGTACGTTGATTCAAGAAAATATGAAGGAAGTCAAATTTAACAATAGAAGAAGGATGAAAGACCATGCAGAACTAATCCAAATCCTAACAAATTTCTTCTATCTTGAATCAAATAGAAAGACAAAGTTACACAAAAAGAAAGAGTTCATAAAAATGTTGAATTTTATATACGTTAACTCGAAAAAGTCTACACATTTCTTTATAAGTCGGAAATTGATTTCTGACACTAAATTGTAAACTAGATAAACTCATCTTTAACAGAAAAAGTTTGAAAAAATGTATTGTAATTACAATTAATATGTTCTAAGGCAATACGTCTAGTAAAAATTGCATTTTTATGTACGTTGATTCAAGAAAATATGAAGGAAGTCAAATTTCACAATAGAAGAAAGATGAAAGACAATGCAGAACTAATCCAAATCCTAACAAATTTCATCTATCTTGAATCAAATAGAAAGACAAAGCCAATATAAAAAGAAAGAGTTCATTAAAATGCTGAATTTTATATACGTTAACTCAAAAAAGTCTACATATTTCGTTATAAGTCGGAAATTGATTTCTGAGACTAAATTGTAAACTAGATAAACTCATCTTTAACAGAAAAAGTTCGAAAAATGTATTGTAATTACAATTAATATGTTCTAAGGCAATACGTCTAGTAAAAATTGCATTTCTATGTACGTTGATTCAAGAAAATATGAAGGAAGTCAAATTTCACAATAGAAGAAAGATGAAAGACCATGCAGAACTAATCCAAATCCTAACAAATTTCATCTATCTTGAATCAAATAGAAAGACAAAGCCAATATAAAAAGAAAGAGTTCATTAAAATGCTGAATTTTATATACGTTAACTCGAAAAAGTCTACACGTTTCGTTATAAGTCGGAAATTGATTTCTGAGACTAAATTGTATACTAGATAAACTTATCTTTAACAGAAAAAGTTCGAAAAATGTATTGTAGTTACAATTAATATGTTCTAAGGCAATAAATCTAGTAAAAATTGCATTTCTATGTACGTTGATTCAAGAAAATATGAAGGAAGTCAAATTTCACAATAGAAGAAGGATGAAAGACCATGCAGAACTAATCCAAATCCTAAAAATTTCATCTATCTTGAATCAAATAGAAAGACAAAGCCAACACAAAAACAAAGAGTTCATAAAAATGTTGAATTTTACATAAGTTAACTCAAAAAAGTCTACACATTTCGTTATAAGTCGGAAATTGATTTCGGAGACTAAATTGTAAACTAGATAAACTCATCTTTAACATAAAAAGTTTGAAAAATGTATTGTAATTACAATTAATATGTTCTAAGGCAATACGTCTAGTAAAAATTGCATTTCTATGTACGTTGATTCAAGAAAATATGAAGGAAGTCAAATTTCACAATAGAAGAAAGATGAAAGACCATGCAGAACTAATCCAAATCCTAACAAATTTCATCTATCTTGAATCAAATAGAAAGACAAAGCCAATATAAAAAGAAAGAGTTCATTAAAATGCTGAATTTTATATACGTTAACTCGAAAAAGTCTACACGTTTCGTTATAAGTCGGAAATTGATTTCTGAGACTAAATTGTAAACTAGATAAACTTATCTTTAACAGAAAAAGTTCGAAAAATGTATTGTAGTTACAATTAATATATTCTAAGGCAATACGTCTAGTAAAAATTGCATTTCTATGTACGTTGATTCAAGATAACATAAAGGAAGTCACATTTCACAATAGAAGAAAGATGAAAGACCATGCAGAACTAATCCAAATCCTAACAAATTTCATCTATCTTGAATCAAATAGAAAGACAAAGCCAATATAAAAAGAAAGAGTTCATAAAAATGTTGAATTTTATATATGTTAACTCGAAAAAGTCTACACATTTCGTTATAAGTCGGAAATTGATTTCTGAGACTAAATTGTAAACTAGATAAACTCATCTTTAACATAAAAAGTTTGAAAAATGTATTGTAATTACAATTAATATGTTCTAAGGCAAATCGTCTAGTAAAAATTGCATTTCTATGTACGTTGATTCAAGAAAATATGAAGGAAGTCAAATTTCACAATAGAAGAAGGATGAAAGACCATGCAGAACTAATCCAAATCCTAACAAATTTCATTTATCTTGAATCAAATAGAAAGACAAAGCCAACACAAAAAGAAAGAGTTCATAAAAAGGTTGAAATTTATATACGTTAACTCAAAAAAGTCTACACATTTCGTTATAAGTCGGAAATTGATTTCTGAGACTAAATTGTAAACTAGATAAACTCATCTTTAACAGAAAAAGTATGAGAAATGTATTGTAATTACAATTAATATGTTCTAAGGCAATACGTCTAGTAAAAATTGCATTTCTATGTACGTTGATTCAAGAAAATATGAAGGAAGTCAAATTTCACAATAGAAGAAAGATGAAAGACCATGCAGAACTAATCCAAATCCTAACAAATTTCATCTATCTTGAATCAAATAGAAAGACAAAGCCAATATAAAAAGAAAGAGTTCATTAAAATGCTGAATTTTATATACGTTAACTCGAAAAAGTCTACACATTTCGTTATAAGTCGGAAATTGATTTCTGAGACTAAATTGTAAACTAGATAAACTTATCTTTAACAGAAAAAGTTTGAAAAATGTATTGTAATTACAATTAATATGTTTTAAGGCAATACGTCTAGTAAAAATTGCATTTCTATGTACGTTGATTCAAGAAAATATGAAGGAAGTCAAATTTCACAATAGAAGAAGGATGAAAGACCATGCAGAACTAATCCAAATCCTAAAAATTTCATCTATCTTGAATCAAATAGAAAGACAAAGCCAACACAAAAACAAAGAGTTCATAAAAATGTTGAATTTTACATACGTTAACTAAAAAAAGTCTACACATTTCGTTATAAGTCGGAAATTGATTTCTGAGACTAAATTGTAAACTAGATAAACTCATCTTTAACATAAAAAGTTTGAAAAATGTATTGTAATTACAATTAATATGTTCTAAGGCAATACGTCTAGTAAAAATTGCATTTCTATGTACGTTGATTCAAGAAAATATGAAGGAAGTCAAATTTCACAATAGAAGAAAGATGAAAGACCATGCAGAACTAATCCAAATCCTAACAAATTTCATCTATCTTGAATCAAATAGAAAGACAAAGCCAATATAAAAAGAAAGAGTTCATTAAAATGCTGAATTTTATATACGTCAACTCAAAAAAGTCTACACATTTCGTTATAAGTCGGAAATTGATTTCTGAGACTAAATTGTAAACTAGATAAACTCATCTTTAACAGAAAAAGTTTGAAAAATATATTGTAATTACAATTAATTTATTCTAAGGAAATACGTCTATTAAAAATTGCATTTCTATGTACGTTGATTCAAGAAAATATGAAGGAAGTCAAATTTCACAATAGAAGAAAGATGAAAGACCATGGAGAACTAATCCAATTCCTAACAAATTTCATCTATCTTGAATCAAATAGAAAGACAAAGCCAGTATAAAAAGAAAGAGTTCATTAAAATGTTGAATTTTATATACGTTAACTCAAAAAAGTCTACACATTTCGTTATAAGTCGGAAATTAATTTCTGAGACTAAATTGTAAACTAGATAAACTCATCTTTAACAGAAAAAGTTTGAAAAATGTATTGTAATTACAATTAATATGTTCTAAGGCAATACGTCTAGAAAAAATTGCATTTCTATGTACGTTGATTCAAGAAAATATGAAGGAAGTCAAATTTCACAATAGAAGAAAGATGAAAGACCTTGCAGAACTAATCCAAATCCTAACAAATTTCATCTATCTTGAATCAAATAGAAAGACAAAGTTACACAAAAAGAAAGAGTTCATAAAAATGTTGAATTTTGTATACGTTAACTCGAAAAAGTCTACACATTTCGTTATAAGTCGTTAATTGATTTCTGAGACTAAATTGTAAACTAGATAAACTCATCTTTAACAGAAAAAGTTTGAAAAATGTGTTGTAATTACAATTAATATGTTCTAAGGCAATACGTCTAGTAAAAATTGCATTTCTATGTACGTTGATTCAAGAAAATATGAAGGAAGTCAAATTTAACAATAGAAGAAGGATGAAAGTCCATGCAGAACTAATCCAAATCCTAACAAATTTCTTCTATCTTGAATCAAATAGAAAGACAAAGTTACACAAAAAGAAAGAGTTCATAAAAATGTTGAATTTTATATACGTTAACTCGAAAATTCTACACATTTCGTTATAAGTCGGAAATTGATTTCTGAGACTAAATTGTAAACTAGATAAACTCATCTTTAACAGAAAAAGTTTGAGTAATGTATTGTAATTATAATTAATATGTTCTAAGGCAATACGTCTATTAAAAATTGCATTTCTATGTACGTTGATTCAAGAAAATATGAAGGAAGTCAAATTTCACAATAGAAGAAAGATGAAAGACCATGCAGAACTAATCCAAATCCTAAAAAATTTCATCTATCTTGAATCAAATAAAAAGACAAAGCCAACACAAGAAGAAAGAGTTCATAAAAATGTTGAATTTTATATACGTTAACTCAAAAAAGTCTACACATTTCGTTATAAGTCGGAAATTGATTTCTGAGACTAAATTGTAAACTAGATAAACTCATCTTTAACAAAAAAAGTTTGAAAAATGAGTTGTAATTACAATTAATATGTTCTAAGGCAATACGTCTAGTAAAAATTGCATTTCCATGTACGTTGATTCAAGAAAATATGAAGGAAGTCAAATTTCACAATAGAAGAAAGATGAAAGACCTTGCAGAACTAATTCAAATCCTAACAAATTTAATCTATCTTGAATCAAATAGAAAGACAAAGCCAATATACAAAGAAAGAGTTCATTAAAATGCTGAATTTTATATACGTTAACTCAAAAAAGTCTACACATTTCGTTATAAGTCGGAAATTAATTTCTGAGACTAAATTGTAAACTAGATAAACTCATCTTTAACAGAAAAAGTTTGAAAAATGTATTGTAATTACAATTAATATGTTCTAAGGCAATACGTCTAGAAAAAATTGCATTTCTATGTACGTTGATTCAAGAAAATATGAAGGAAGTCAAATTTCACAATAGAAGAAAGATGAAAGACCTTGCAGAACTAATCCAAATCCTAACAAATTTCATCTATCTTGAATCAAATAGAAAGACAAAGTTACACAAAAAGAAAGAGTTCATAAAAATGTTGAATTTTGTATACGTTAACTCGAAAAAGTCTACACATTTCGTTATAAGTCGTTAATTGATTTCTGAGACTAAATTGTAAACTAGATAAACTCATCTTTAACAGAAAAAGTTTGAAAAATGTGTTGTAATTACAATTAATATGTTCTAAGGCAATACGTCTAGTAAAAATTGCATTTCTATGTACGTTGATTCAAGAAAATATGAAGGAAGTCAAATTTAACAATAGAAGAAGGATGAAAGACCATGCAGAACTAATCCAAATCCTAACAAATTTCTTCTATCTTGAATCAAATAGAAAGACAAAGTTACACAAAAAGAAAGAGTTCATAAAAATGTTGAATTTTATATACATTAACTCGAAAAAGTCTACACATTTCTTTATAAGTCGGAAATTGATTTCTGAGACTAAATTGTAAACTAGATAAACTCATCTTTAACAGAAAAAGTTTGAAAAATGTATTGTAATTACAATTAATATGTTCTAAGGCAATACGTCTAGTAAAAATTGCATTTCTATGTACGTTGATTCAAGAAAATATGAAGGAAGTCAAATTTCACAATAGAAGAAAGATGAAAGACCATGCAGAACTAATCCAAATCCTAACAAATTTCATCTATCTTGAATCAAATAGAAAGACAAAGCCAATATAAAAAGAAAGAGTTCATTAAAATGCTGAATTTTATATACGTTAACTCAAAAAAGTCTACACATTTCGTTATAAGTCAGAAATTGATTTCTGAGACTAAATTGTAAACTAGATAAACTCATCTTTAACAGAAAAAGTTCGAAAAATGTATTGTAATTACAATTAATGTGTTCTAAGGCAATACGTCTAGTAAAAATTGCATTTCTATGTACGTTGATTCAAGAAAATATGAAGGAAGTCAAATTTAACAATAGAAGAAGGATGAAAGACCATGCAGAACTAATCCAAATCCTAATAAATTTCTTCTATCTTGAATCAAATAGAAAGCCAAAGTTAAACAAAAAGAAAGAGTTCTTAAAAATATTGAATTTTATATACGTTAACTCGAAAAAGTCTACACATTTCGTTATAAGTCAGAAATTGATTTCTGAGACTAAATTGTAAACTAGATAAACTCATCTTTAACAGAAAAAGTTCGAAAGATGTATTGTAATTACAATTAATGTGTGCTAAGGCAATACGTCTAGTAAAAATTGCATTTCTATGTACGTTGATTCAAGAAAATATGAAGGAAGTCAAATTTCACAATAGAAGAAAGATGAAAGACCATGCAGAACTAATCCAAATCCTAACAAATTTCATCTATCTTGAATCAAATAGAAAGACAAAGCCAACACAGGAAGAAAGAGTTCATAAAAATGTTGAATTTTATATACGTTAACTCAAAAAAGTCTACACATTTCGTTATAAGTCGGAAATTGATTTCTGAGACTAAATTGTAAACTAGATAAACTCATCTTTAACAGAAAAAGTATGAAAAATGTATTGTAATTACAATTAATATGTTCTAAGGCAATACGTCTATTAAAATTGCATTTCTATGTATGTTGATTCAAGAAAATATGAAGGAAGTCAAATTTCACAATAGAAGAAAGATGAAAGACCATGCAAAACTAATCCAAATCCTAACAAATTTCATCTATCTTGAATCAAATAGAAAGACAAAGCCAACACAAGAAGAAAGAGTTCATAAAAATGTTGAATTTTGTATACGTTAACTCGAAAAAGTCTACACATTTCGTTATAAGTCGTTAATTGATTTCTGAGACTAAATTGTAAACTAGATAAACTCATCTTTAACAGAAAAAGTTTGAAAAATGTGTTGTAATTACAATTAATATGTTCTAAGGCAATACGTCTAGTAAAAATTGCATTTCTATGTACGTTGATTCAAGAAAATATGAAGGAAGTCAAATTTCACAATAGAAGAAAGATGAAAGACCATGCAGAACTAATCCAAATCCTAACAAATTTCATCTATCTTGAATCAAATAGAAAGACAAAGCCAATATAAATAGAAAGAGTTCATTAAAATGCTGAATTTTATATACGTTAACTCAAAAAAGTCTACACATTTCGTTATAAGTCGGAAATTGATTTCTGAGACTAAAGTGTAAACTAGATAAACTCATCTTTAACAGAAAAAATTTGAAAAATGTATTGTAATTCCAATTAACGTGTTCTAAGGCAATATGTCTAGTAAAAATTGCATTTCTATGTACGTTGATTCAAGAAAATATGAAGGAAGTCAAATTTCAC
Source organism: Papaver somniferum (assembly GCF_003573695.1). Classification (NCBI taxonomy): domain Eukaryota; kingdom Viridiplantae; phylum Streptophyta; class Magnoliopsida; order Ranunculales; family Papaveraceae; genus Papaver; species Papaver somniferum. The sequence continues at coordinate 137,739 of NW_020623045.1, forward strand.
AATAGAAGAAGGATGAAAGACCATGCAGAACTAATCCCAATCCTAACAGATTTCATCTATCTTGAATCAAATAGAAAGACAAAATTAACACAAAAAGAAAGAGTTCATAAAAATGTTGAATTTTATATACGTTAACTCGAAAAAGTCTACACACTTCGTTATAAGTCGGAAATTGATTTCTGAGACTAAATTGTAAACTAGATAAACTCATCTTTAACAGAAAAAGTATGAAAAATGTATTGTAATTACAATTAATATGTTCTAAGGCAATACGTCTATTAAAATTGCATTTCTATGTATGTTGATTCAAGAAAATATGAAGGAAGTCAAATTTCACAATAGAAGAAAGATGAAAGACCATGCAAATCTAATCCAAATCCTAACAAATTTCATCTATCTTGAATCAAATAGAAAGACAAAGCCAACACAAGAAGAAAGAGTTCATAAAAATGTTGAATTTTATATACGTTAACTCAAAAAAGTCTACACATTTCGTTATAAGTCGGAAATTGATTTCTGAGACTAAATTGTAAACTAGATAAACTCATCTTTAACAGAAAAAGTTTGAAAAATGTATTGTAATTACAATTAATATGTTATAAGGCAATACGTCTAGTAAAAATTGCATTTCTATGTACGTTGATTCAAGAAAATATGAAGGAAGTCAAATTTCACAATAGAAGAAGGATGAAAGACCATGCAGAACTAATCCAAATCCTAACAAATTTCATCTATCTTGAATCATATAGAATGACAAAGCCAACACAAGAAGAAAGAGTTCATAAAAATGTTGAATTTTATATACGTTAACTCAAAAAAGTCTACACATTTCGTTATAAGTCGGAAATTGATTTCTGAGACTAAATTGTAAACTAGATAAACTCATCTTTAACAGAAAAAGTTTGAAAAATGTATTGTAATTACAATTAATATGTTCTAAGGCAATACGTCTAGTAAAAATTGCATTTCTATGTACGTTGATTCAAGAAAATATGAAGGAAGTCAAATTTCACAATAGAAGAAAGATGAAAGACCTTGCAGAACTAATCCAAATCCTAACGAATTTCATATATCTTGAATCAAATAGAAAGACAAAGCCAATATAAAAAGAAAGAGTTCATTAAAATGCTGAATTTTATATACGTTAACTCAAAAAAGTCTACGCATTTCGTTATAAGTCGGAAATTGATTTCTGAGACTAAATTATAAACTAGATAAACTCAGCTTTAACAGAAAAAGTTTGAAAAATGTATTGTAATTACAATTAATATGTTCTAAGGCAATACGTCTAGTAAAAATTGCATTTCTATGTACGTTGATTCAAGAAAATATGAAGGAAGTCAAATTTCACAATAGAAGAAAGATGAAAGACCATGCAGAACTAATCCAAATCCTAACAAATTTCATCTATCTTGAATCAAATAGAAATACAAAGCCAATATAAAAAGAAAGAGTTCATTAAAATGCTGAATTTTATATACATTAACTCAAAAAAGTCTACACATTTCGTTATAAGTCGGAAATTTATTTCTGAGACTAAAGTGTAAACTAGATAAACTCATCTTTAACAGAAAAAATTTGAAAAATGTATTGTAATTCCAATTAACGTGTTCTAAGGCAATATGTCTAGTAAAAATTGCATTTCTATGTACGTTGATTCAAGAAAATATGAAGGAAGTCAAATTTCACAATAGAAGAAGGATGAAAGACCATGCAGAACTAATCCAAATCCTAACAAATTTAATCTATCTTGAATCAAATAGAAATACAAAGTTAACACAAAAAGAAAGAGTTCATAAAAATGTTGAATTTTATATACGTTAACTCGAAAAAGTCTACACACTTCGTTATAAGTCGGAAATTGATTTCTGAGACTAAATTGTAAACTAGATAAACTCATCTTTAACAGAAAAAGTTTGAAAAATGTATTGTAATTACAATTAATATGTTCTAAGGCAATACGTCTAGTAAAAATTGCATTTCTATGTACGTTGATTCAAGAAAATATGAAGGAAGTCAAATTTCACAATAGAAGAAAGATGAAAGACCTTGCAGAACTAATCCAAATCCTAACGAATTTCATCTATCTTGAATCAGATAGAAAGACAAAGCCAATATAAAAAGAAAGAGTTCATTAAAATGCTGAATTTTATATACGTTAACTCAAAAAAGTCTACACATTTCGTTATAAGTCGGAAATTGATTTCTGAGACTAAATTGTAAACTAGATAAACTCAGCTTTAACAGAAAAAGTTTGAAAAATGTATTGTA
>NW_020623045.1:140019-156278 GCF_003573695.1 Papaver somniferum
AAATTGCATTTCCATGTACGTTGATTCAAGAAAATATGAAGGAAGTCAAATTTCAAAATAGAAGAAAGATGAAAGACCATGCAGAACTAATCCAAATCCTAACAAATTTCATCTATCTTGAATCAAAAAGAAAGACAAAACCAATATAAAAAGAAAGAGTTCATTAAAATGCTGAATTTTATATACGTTAACTCAAAAAAGTCTATACATTTCGTTATAAGTCGGAAATTGATTTCTAAGACTAAATTGTAAACTAGATAAACTCATCTTTAACAGAAAAAGTTCGAAAAATGTATTGCAATTACAATTAATGTGTTCTAAGGCAATACGTCTAGTAAAAATTGTATTTCTATGTACGTTGATTCAAGAAAATATGAAGGAAGTCAAATTTCACAATAGAAGAAAGATGAAAGACCATGCAGAACCAATCCAAATCCTAACAAATTTCATCTATCTTGAATCAAATAGAAAGACAAAGCCAACACAAGAAGAAAGAGTTCATAAAAATGTTGAATTTTATATACGTTAACTTAAAAAAGTCTACACATTTCGTTATAAGTCGGAAATTGATTTCTGAGACTAAATTGTAAACTAGATAAACTCATCTTTAACAGAAAAAGTTTGAAAAATGTATTGTAATTACAATTAATATGTTCTAAGGCAATACGTCTAGTAAAAATTGCATTTCTATGTACGTTGATTCAAGAAAATATGAAGGAAGTCAAATTTCACAATAGAAGAAAGATGAAAGACCATGCAGAACTAATCCAAATCCTAACAAATTTCATCTATCTTGAATCAAATAGAAAGACAAAGCCAACACAAGAAGAAAGAGTTCATAAAAATGTTGAATTTTATATACGTTAACTCGAAAAAGTCTACACATTTCGTTATAAGTCGGAAATTAATTTCTGAGACTAAATTGTAAACTAGATAAACTCATCTTTAACAGAAAATGTTTGAAAAATGTATTGTAATTACAATTAATATGTTCTAAGGCAATACGTCTAGTAAAAATTGCATTTCTATGTACATTGATTCAAGAAAATATGAAGGAAGTCAAATTTCACATTAGAAGAAAGATGAAAGACCATGCAGAACTAATCCAAATCCTAACAAATTTCATCTATCTTGAATCAAATAGAAAGACAAAGCCAATATAAAAAGAAAGAGTTCATTAAAATGCTGAATTTTATATACGTTAACTCAAAAAAGTCTACGCATTTCGTTATAAGTCGGAAATTGATTTCTGAGACTAAATTGTAAACTAGATAAACTTATCTTTAACATAAAAAGTTCGAAAAATGTATTGTAATTACAATTAATGTGTTCTAAGGCAATACGTCTAGTAAAATTTGCATTTCTATGTACGTTGATTCAAGAAAATATGAAGGAAGTCAACTTTAACAATAGAAGAAGGATGAAAGACCATGCAGAACTAATCCAAATCCTAACAAATTTCTTCTATCTTGAATCAAATAGAAAGACAAAGTTACACAAAAAGAAAGAGTTCATAAAAATGTTGAATTTTGTATACGTTAACTCGAAAAAGTCTACACATTTCGTTATAAGTCGTTAATTGATTTCTGAGACTAAATTGTAAACTAGATAAACTCATCTTTAACAGAAAAAGTTTGAAAAATGTGTTGTAATTACAATTAATATGTTCTAAGGAAATACGTCTAGTAAAAATTGCATTTCTATGTACGTTGATTCAAGAAAATATGAAGGAAGTCAAATTTCACAATAGAAGAAAGATGAAAGACCATGCAGAACTAATCCAAATCCTAACAAATTTCATCTATCTTGAATCAAATAGTAAGACAAAGCCAATATAAAAAGAAAGAGTTCATTAAAATGCTGAATTTTATATACGTTAACTCAAAAAAGTCTACACATTTCGTTATAAGTCGGAAATTGATTTCTGAGACTAAATTGTAAACTAGATAAACTAATCTATAACATAAAAAGTTCGAAAAATGTATTGTAATTACAATTAATGTGTTCTATGGCAATACGTCTAGTAAAAATTGCATTTCTATGTACGTTGATTCAAGAAAATATGAAGGAAGTCAAATTTCACAATAGAAGAAAGATGAAAGACCATGCAGAACTAATCCAAATCCTAACAAATTTCATCTATCTTGAATCAAATAGAAAGACAAAGCCAATATAGAAAGAAAGAGTTCATCAAAATGCTGAATTTTATGTACGTTAACTCAAAAAAGTCTACACATTTCATTATAAGTCGGAAATTGATTTCTGAGACTAAAGTGTAAACTATATAAACTCATCTTCAACAGAAAAAATTTGAAAAATGTATTGTAATTCCAATTAACGTGTTCTAAGGCAATATGTCTAGTAAAAATTGCATTTCTATGTACGTTGATTCAAGAAAATATGAAGGAAGTCAAATTTCACAATAGAAGAAGGATGAAAGACCATGCAGAACTAATCCAAATCCTAACAAATTTCATCTATCTTGAATCAAATAGAAAGACAAAGTTAACACAAAAAGAAAGAGTTCATAAAAATGTTGAATTTTATATACGTTAACTCGAAAAATTTTACACACTTCGTTATTAGTCGGAAATTGATTTCTGAGACTAAATTGTAAACTAGATAAACTCATATTTAATAGAAAAAGTTTGAAAAATGTATTGTAATTACAATTAATATGTTCTAAGGCAATACGTCTAGTAAAAATTGCATTTCTATGTACGTTGATTCAAGAAAATATGAAGGAAGTCAAATTTCACAATAGAAGAAAGATAAAAGACCATACAGAACTAATCCAAATCCTAATAAATTTCATCTATCTTGAATCAAATAGAAAAACAAAGCCAATATAAAAAGAAAGGGTTCATTAAAATGCTGAATTTTATATACGTTAACTCAAAAAGTCTACACATTTCGTTATAAGTCGGAAATTGATTTCTGAGACTAAAGTGTAAAATAGATAAACTCATCTTTAACAGAAAAAATTTGAAAAATGTATTGTAATTCCAATTAACGTGTTCTAAGGCAATATGTCTAGTAAAAATTGCATTTCTATGTACGTTGATTCAAGAAAATATGAAGGAAGTCAAATTTCACAATAGAAGAAGGATGAAAGACCATGCAGAACTAATCCAAATCCTAACAAATTTCATCTATCTTGAATCAAATAGAAAGACAAAGTTAACACAAAAAGAAAGAGTTCATTAAAATGCTGAATTTTATATACGTTAACTCAAAAATTTTACACACTTCGTTATTAGTCGGAAATTGATTTCTGAGACTAAATTGTAAACTAGATAAACTCATCTTTAATAGAAAAAGTTTGAAAAATGTATTGTAATTATAATTAATATGTTCTAAGGCAATACGTCTAGTAAAAATTGCATTTCTATGTACGTTGATTCAAGAAAATATGAAGGAAGTCAAATTTCACAATAGAAGAAAGATGAAAGACCATGCAGAACTAATTTAAATCCTAACAAATTTCATCTATCTTGAATCAAATAGAAAGACAAAGTTAACACAAAAAGAAAGAGTTCATAAAAATGTTGAATTTTATATACGTTAACTCGAAAACTTTTACACACTTCGTTATTAGTCGGAAATTGATCTGAGACTAAATTGTAAACTAGATAAACTCATCTTTAATAGAAAAAGTTTGAAAAATGTATTGTAATTACAATTAATATGTTCTAAGGCAATACGTCTAGTAAAAATTGCATTTCTATGTACGTTGATTCAAGAAAATATGAAGGAAGTCAAATTTCACAATAGAAGAAAGATGAAAGACCATGCAGAACTAATCCAAATCCTAACAAATTTCATCTATCTTGAATCAAATAGAAAAACAAAGCCAATATAAAAAGAAAGAGTTCATTAAAATGCTGAATTTTATATACATTAACTCAAAAAAGTCTACACATTTCGTTATAAGTCGGAAATTGATTTCTGAGACTAAAGTGAAAACTAGATAACCTCATCTTTAACAGAAAAAATTTGAAAAATGTATTGTAATTCCAATTAACGTGTTCTAAGGTAATATGTCTAGTAAAAATTGCATTTCTATGTACGTTGATTCAAGAAAATATGAAGGAAGTCAAATTTCACAATAGAAGAAGGATGAAAGACCATGCAGAACTAATCCAAATCCTAACAGATTTCATCTATCTTGAATCAAATAGAAAGACAAAATTAACACAAAAAGAAAGAGTTCATAAAAATGTTGAATTTTATATACGTTAACTCGAAAAAGTCTACACACTTCGTTATAAGTCGGAAATTGATTTCTGAGACTAAATTGTAAACTAGATAAACTCATCTTTAACAGAAAAAGTATGAAAAATGTATTGTAATTACAATTAATATGTTCTAAGACAATACGTCTATTAAAATTGCATTTCTATGTATGTTGATTCAAGAAAATATGAAGGAAGTCAAATTTCACAATAGAAGAAAGATGAAAGACCATGCAAAACTAATCCAAATCCTAACAAATTTCATCTATCTTGAATCAAATAGAAAGACAAAGCCAACACAAGAAGAAAGAGTTCATAAAAATGTTAAATTTTATATACGTTAACTCAAAAAAGTCTACACATTTCGTTATAAGTCGGAAATTGATTTCTGAGACTAAATTGTAAACTAGATAAACTCATTTTTAACTGAAAAAGTTTGAAAAATGTATTGTAATTACAATTAATATGTTCTAAGGCAATACGTCTAGTAAAAATTGCATTTCTATGTACGTTGATTCAAGAAAATATGAAGGAAGTCAAATTTCACAATAGAAGAAAGATGAAAGACCATGCAGAACTAACCCAAATCCTAACAAATTTCATCTATCTTGAATCAAAAAGAAAGACAAAGCCAATATAAAAAGAAAGAGTTCATTAAAATGCTGAATTTTATATACGTTAACTCAAAAAAGTCTATACATTTCGTTATAAGTCGGAAATTGATTTCTAAGACTAAATTGTAAACTAGATAAACTCATCTTTAACAGAAAAAGTTCGAAAAATGTATTGCAATTACAATTAATGTGTTCTAAGGCAATACGTCTAGTAAAAATTGCATTTCTATGTACGTTGATTCAAGAAAATATGAAGGAAGTCAAATTTAACAGTAGAAGAAGGATGAAAGACCATGCAGAACTAATCCAAATCCTAACAAATTTCTTCTATCTTGAATCAAATAGAAAGACAAAGTTACACAAAAAGAAAGAGTTCATAAAAATGTTGAATTTTATATACGTTAACTCGAAAAAGTCTACACATTTCGTTATAAGTCGGAAATTGATTTCTGAGACTAAATTGTAAACTAGATAAACTCATCTTTAACAGAAAAAGTTTGAAAAATGTATTGTAATTACAATTAATATGTTCTAAGGCAATACGTCTATTAAAATAGCATTTCTATGTATGTTGATTCAAGAAAATATGAAGGAAGTCAAATTTCACAATAGAAAAAAGATGAAAGACCATGCAAAACTAATCCAAATCCTAACAAATTTCATCTATCTTGAATCAAATAGAAAGACAAAGCCAACACAAGAAGAAAGAGTTCATAAAAATGTTAAATTTTATATACGTTAACTCAAAAAAGTCTACACATTTCGTTATAAGTCGGAAATTGATTTCTGAGACTAAATTGTAAACTAGATAAACTCATTTTTAACTGAAAAAGTTTGAAAAATGTATTGTAATTACAATTAATATGTTCTAAGGCAATACGTCTAGTAAAAATTGCATTTCTATGTACGTTGATTCAAGAAAATATGAAGGAAGTCAAATTTCACAATAGAAGAAAGATGAAAGACCATGCAGAACTAACCCAAATCCTAACAAATTTCATCTATCTTGAATCAAAAAGAAAGACAAAGCCAATATAAAAAGAAAGAGTTCATTAAAATGCTGAATTTTATATACGTTAACTCAAAAAAGTCTATACATTTCGTTATAAGTCGGAAATTGATTTCTAAGACTAAATTGTAAACTAGATAAACTCATCTTTAACAGAAAAAGTTCGAAAAATGTATTGCAATTACAATTAATGTGTTCTAAGGCAATACGTCTAGTAAAAATTGCATTTCTATGTACGTTGATTCAAGAAAATATGAAGGAAGTCAAATTTCACAATAGAAGAAAGATGAAAGACCATGCAGAACTAATCCAAATCCTAACAATTTTCATCTATCTTGAATAAAATAGAAAGACAAAGCCAACACAAGAAGAAAGAGTTCATAAAAATGTTGAATTTTATATACGTTAACTCAAAAAAGTCTACACATTTCGTTATAAGTCGGAAATTGATTTCTGAGACTAAATTGTAAACTAGATAAACTCATCTTTAACAGAAAAAGTTTGAAAAATGTATTGTAATTACAATTAATATGTTATAAGGCAATACGTCTAGTAAAAATTGCATTTCTATGTACGTTGATTCAAGAAAATATGAAGGAAGTCAAATTTCACAATAGAAGAAAGATGAAAGACCATGCAGAACTAATCCAAATCCTAACAAATTTCATCTATCTTGAATCAAATAGAAAGACAAAGCCAATATAAAAAGAAAGAGTTCATTAAAATGCTGAATTTATATACGTTAACTCAAAAAAGTCTACGCATTTCGTTATAAGTCGGAAATTGATTTCTGAGACTAAATTGTAAACTAGATAAACTTATCTTTAACATAAAAAGTTCGAAAAATGTATTGTAATTACAATTAATGTGTTCTAAGGAAATACGTCTAGTAAAATTTGCATTTCTATGTACGTTGATTCAAGAAAATATGAAGGAAGTCAACTTTAACAATCGAAGAAGGATGAAAGACCATGCAGAACTAATCCAAATCCTAACAAATTTCTTCTATCTTGAATCAAATAGAAAGACAAAGTTACACAAAAAGAAAGAGTTCATAAAAATGTTGAATTTTGTATACGTTAACTCGAAAAAGTCTACACATTTCTTTATAAGTCGTTAATTGTTTTCTGAGACTAAATTGTAAACTAGATAAAATCATCTTTAACAGAAAAAGTTTGAAAAATGTGTTGTAATTACAATTAATATGTTCTAAGGCAATACGTCTAGTAAAAATTGCATTTCTATGTACGTTGATTCAAGAAAATATGAAGGAAGTCAAATTTCACAATAGAAGAAAGATGAAAGACCATGCAGAACTAATCCAAATCCTAACAAATTTCATCTATCTTGAATCAAATAGAAAGACAAAGCCAATATAAATAGAAAGAGTTCATTAAAATGCTGAATTTTATATACGTTAACTCAAAAAAGTCTACACATTTCGTTATAAGTCGGAAATTGATTTCTGAGACTAAAGTGTAAACTAGATAAACTCATCTTTAACAGAAAAAATTTGAAAAATGTATTGTAATTCCAATTAACGTGTTCTAAGGCAATATGTCTAGTAAAAATTGCATTTCTATGTACGTTGATTCAAGAAAATATGAAGGAAGTCAAATTTCACAATAGAAGAAGGATGAAAGACCATGCAGAACTAATCCCAATCCTAACAGATTTCATCTATCTTGAATCAAATAGAAAGACAAAATTAACACAAAAAGAAAGAGTTCATAAAAATGTTGAATTTTATATACGTTAACTCGAAAAAGTCTACACACTTCGTTATAAGTCGGAAATTGATTTCTGAGACTAAATTGTAAACTAGATAAACTCATCTTTAACAGAAAAAGTATGAAAAATGTATTGTAATTACAATTAATATGTTCTAAGGCAATACGTCTATTAAAATTGCATTTCTATGTATGTTGATTCAAGAAAATATGAAGGAAGTCAAATTTCACAATAGAAGAAACAGGAAGACCATGCAAAACTAATCCAAATCCTAACAAATTTCATCTATCTTGAATCAAATAGAAAGACAAAGCCAACACAAGAAGAAAGAGTTCATAAAAATGTTGAATTTTATATACGTTAACTCAAAAAAGTCTACACATTTCGTTATAAGTCGGAAATTGATTTCTGAGACTAAATTGTAAACTAGATAAACTCATCTTTAACTGAAAAAGTTTGAAAAATGTATTGTAATTACAATTAATATGTTCTAAGGCAATACGTCTAGTAAAAATTGCATTTCTATGTACGTTGATTCAAGAAAATATGAAGGAAGTCAAATTTCACAATAGAAGAAGGTTGAAAGACCAAGCAGAACTAATCCAAATCCTAACAAATTTCATCTATCTTGAATCAAATAGAAAGACAAAGCCAACACAAAAAGAAAGAGTTCATAAGAATGTTGAATTTTATATACGTTAACTCAAAAAAGTCTACACATTTCGTTATAAGTCGAAACTAGATAAACTCATCTTTAACAGAAAAAGTTTGAAAAATGTATTGTAATTACAATTAATATGTTCTAAGGCAATACGTCTAGTAAAAATTGCATTTCTATGTACGTTGATTCAAGAAAATATGAAGGAAGTCAAATTTCACAATAGAAGAAGGATGAAAGACCATGCAGAACTAATCCAAATCATAACAAATTTCATCTATCTTGAATCAAATAGAAAGACAAAGCCAACACAAAAAGAAAGAGTTCATAAAAATGTTGAATTTTATATACGTTAACTCAAAAAAGTCTACACATTTCGTTATAAGTCGGAAATTGATTTCTGAGACTAAATTGTAAACTAGATAAACTCATCTTTAACAGAAAAAATTTGAAAAATGTATTGTAATTCCAATTAACGTGTTCTAAGGCAATATGTCTAGTAAAAATTGCATTTCTATGTACGTTGATTCAAGAAAATATGAAGGAAGTCAAATTTCACAATAGAAGAAGGATGAAAGACCATGCAGAACTAATCCAAATCCTAACAAATTTCATCTATCTTGAATCATATAGAAAGACAAAGCCAACACAAGAAGAAAGAGTTCATAAAAATGTTGAATTTTATATACGTTAACTCAAAAAACTCTACACATTTCGTTTTAAGTCGGAAATTGATTTCTGAGACTAAATTGTAAACTAGATAAACTCATCTTTAACAGAAAAAGTTTGAAATATGTATTGAAATTACAATTAATATGTTCTATGGCAATACATATAGTAAAAATTGCATTTCTATGTACGTTGATTCAAGAAAATATGAAGGAAGTCAAATTTCACAATAGAAGAAAGATGAAAGACCATGCAGAACTAATCCAAATCCTAACGAATTTCATCTATCTTGAATCAAATACAAAGACAAAGCCAATATAAAAAGAAAGAGTTCATTAAAATGCTGAATTTTATATACGTCAACTCAAAAAAGTCTACACATTTCGTTATAAGTCGGAAATTGATTTCTGAGACTAAATTGTAAACTAGATAAACTCATCTTTAACAGAAAAAGTTTGAAAAATGTATTGTAATTACAATTAATATGTTCTAAGGCAATACGTCTAGTAAAAATTGCATTTCTATGTACGTTGATTCAAGAAAATATGAAGGAAGTCAAATTTAACAATAGAAGAAGGATGAAAGACCATGCAGAACTAATCCAAATCCTAACAAATTTCTTCTATCTTGAATCAAATAGAAAGACAAAGTTACACAAAAAGAAAGAGTTCATAAAAATGTTGAATTTTATATACGTTAACTCGAAAAAGTCTACACATTTCGTTATAAGTCGGAAATTGATTTCTGAGACTAAATTGTAAACTAGATAAACTCATCTTTAACGGAAAAAGTTCGAAAAATGTATTGTAATTACAATTATTGTGTTCTAAGGCAATACGTCTAGTAAAAATTGCATTTCTATGTACGTTGATTCAAGAAAATCTGAAGGAAGTCAAATTTAACAATAGAAGAAGGATGAAAGACCATGCAGAACTAATCCAAATCCTAACAAATTTCTTCTATCTTGAATCAAATAGAAAGACAAAGCCAACACAAAAAGAAAGAGTTCATAAAAATGTTGAATTTTATATACGTTAACTCGAAAAAGTCTACACATTTCTTTATAAGTCGGAAATTGATTTCTGAGACTAAATTGTAAACTAGATAAACTCATCTTTAACAGAAAAAGTTTGAAAAATGTATTGTAATTACAATTAATATGTTATAAGGCAATACGTCTAGTAAAAATTGCATTTCTATGTACGTTGATTCAAGAAAATATGAAGGAAGTCAAATTTCACAATAGAAGAAAGATGAAAGACCATGCAGAACTAATCCAAATCCTAACAAATTTCATCTATCTTGAATCAAATAGAAAGACAAAGCCAATATAAAAAGAAAGAGTTCATTAAAATGCTGAATTTTATATACGTTAACTCAAAAAAGTCTATACATTTCGTTATAATTCGGAAATTGATTTCTGAGACTAAATTGTAAACTAGATAAACTCATCTTTAACAGAAAAAGTTCGAAAAATGTATTGCAATTACAATTAATGTGTTCTAAGGCAATACGTCTAGTAAAAATTGCATTTCTATGTACGTTGATTCAAGAAAATATGAAGGAAGTCAAATTTAACAATAGAAGAAGGATGAAAGACCATGCAGAACTAATCCAAATCCTAAAAAATTTCTTCTATCTTGAATCAAATAGAAATACAAAGTTACACAAAAAGAAAGAGTTCATAAAAATGTTGAATTTTATATACGTTAACTCGAAAAAGTCTACACATTTCGTTATAAGTCGGAAATTGATTTCTGAGACTAAATTGTAAACTAGATAAACTCATCTTTAACAGAAAAAGTTTGAAAAATGTATTGTAATTACAATTAATATGTTCTAAGGCAATACGTCTATTAAAAATTGCATTTCTATGTACGTTGATTCAAGAAAATATGAAGGAAGTCAAATTTCACAATAGAAGAAAGATGAAAGACCATGCAGAACTAATCCAAATTCTAACAAATTTCATCTATCTTGAATCAAATAGAAAGACAAAGTTAACACAAAAAGAAAGAGTTCATAAAAATGTTGAATTTTATATACGTTAACTCGAAAAAGTCTACACACTTCGTTATAAGTCGGAAATTGATTTCTGAGACTAAATTGTATACTAGATAAACTTATCTTTAATAGAAAAGGTTTGAAAAATGTATTGTAATTACAATTAATATGTTCTAAGGCAATACGTCTAGTAAAAATTGCATTTCTATGTACGTTAATTCAAGAAACTATGAAGGAAGTCAAATTTCACAATAGAAGAAAGATGAAATACCTTGCAGAACTAATCCAAATCCTAACGAATTTCATCTATCTTGAATCAAATAGAAAGACAAAGCCAATATAAAAAGAAAGAGTTCATTAAAATGCTGAATTTTATTTACGTTAACTCAAAAAAGTCTACACATTTCGTTATAAGTCGGAAATTGATTTCTGAGACTAAATTGTAAACTAGATAAACTCATCTTTAACAGAAAAAGTTTGAAAAATGTATTGTAATTACAAATAATATGTTCTACGGCAATACGTCTAGTAAAAATTGTATTTCGATGTACGTTGATTCAAGAAAATATGAAGGAAGTCAAATTTCACAATAGAAGAAAGATGAAAGACCATGCAGAACTAATCCAAATCCTAACAAATTTCATCTATCTTGAATCAAATAGAAAGACAAAGCCAACACAAGAAGAAAGAGTTCATAAAAATGTTGAATTTTATATACGTTAACTCAAAAAAGTCTACACATTTCGTTATAAGTCGGAAATTTATTTCCGAGACTAAATTGTAAACTAGATAAACTCATCTTTAACAGAAAAAGTTTGAAAAATGTATCGTAATTACAATTAATATGTTCTAAGGCAATACGTCTAGTAAAAATTACATTTCCATGTACGTTGATTCAAGAAAATATGAAGGAAGTCAAATTTCACAATAGAAGAAAGATGAAAGACCATGCAGAACTAATCAAAATCCTAACAAATTTCAACTATCTTGAATCAAATAGAAAGACAAAGTTAACACAAAAAGAAAGAGTTCATAAAAATGTTGAATTTTATATACGTTAACTCGAAAAAGTCTACACACTTCGTTATAAGTTGGAAATTGATTTCTGAGACTAAATTGTATACTAGATAAACTTATCTTTAATAGAAAAGGTTTGAAAAATATATTGTAATTACAATTAATATGTTCTAAGGCAATACGTCTAGTAAAAATTGCATTTCTATGTACGTTGATTCAAGAATATATGAAGTAAGTCAAATTTCACAATAGAAGAAAGATGAAAGACCATGCAGAACTAATCCAAATGCTAACAAATTTCATCTATCTTGAATCAAATAGAAAGACAAAGCCAATATAAAAAGAAAGAGTTCATTAAAATGCTGAATTTTATCTACGTTAACTCCAAAAAGTCTACACATTTCGTTATAAGTCGGAAATTGATTTCTGAGACTAAAGTGTAAACTAAATAAACTCATCTTTAACAGAAAAAATTTGAAAAATGTATTGTAATTCCAATTAACGTGTTCTAAGGCAATATGTCTAGTAAAAATTGCATTTCTATGTACGTTGATTCAAGAAAATATGAAGGAAGTCAAATTTCACAATAGAAGAAGGATGAAAGACCATGCAGAACTAATCCAAATCCTAACAAATTTCATCTATCTTGAATCAAATAGAAAGACAAAGTTAACATAAAAAGAAAGAGTTCATAAAAATGTTGAATTTTATATACGTTAACTCGAAAAAGTCTACACACTTCGTTATAAGTCGGAAATTGATTTCTGAGACTAAATTGTATACTAGATAAACTTATCTTTAATAGAAAAGGTTTGAAAAATGTATTGTAATTACAATTAATATGTTCTAAGGCAATACCTCTAGTAAAAATTGCATTTCTATGTACGTTAATTCAAGAAACTATGAAGGAAGTCAAATTTCACAATAGAAGAAAGATGAAATACCTTGCAGAACTAATACAAATCCTAACGAATTTCATCTATCTTGAATCAAATAGAAAGACAAAGCCAATATAAAAAGAAAGAGTTCATTAAAATGCTGAATTTTATTTACGTTAACTCAAAAAAGTCTACACATTTCGTTATAAGTCGGAAATTGATTTCTGAGACTAAATTGTAAACTAGATAAACTCATCTTTAACAGAAAAAGTTTGAAAAATGTATTGTAATTACAAATAATATGTTCTAAGGCAATACGTCTAGTAAAAATTGCATTTCTATGTACGTTGATTCAAGAAAATATGAAGGAAGTCAAATTTCACAATAGAAGAAAGATGAAAGACCATGCAGAACTAATCCAAATCCTAACAAATTTCATCTATCTTGAATCAAATAGAAAGACAAAGCCAACACAAGAAGAAAGAGTTCATAAAAATGTTGAATTTTATATACGTTATCTCAAAAAAGTCTACACATTTCGTTAAGAATATGTGAAGAAGAAAAACATGAGAGGAGAGAGAAACTCTGGCGAAAACACAAGGGTTTAGAATTTTTTCACGTAGGTTTCATTGTTCAACAAGGATTCAATATGGTAGAAAATAATCCTAGTTCATCACGGATTCAGCAACACCAATCCTTTGCGGACAAGGTAAGGGGAAAACAAACCCTAAAACCAACAGGAATTGATATTACTAGTTTACCTAATCCTACTCTGATTGATGGAGAACCATCCCTTGTTATACCCGCGGATTACTATGAAGAGGGTTGTAAACCCTTTCAACACAGTTTCATTGCACGACTAAACTTCACGGGGCTGAAGTTCTTTGAGGTAAAAACTCTTTTAATATCTCAATGGCAGATTAATCCTAATTCTGTTAGGTTTATGACTATGGGAAAAGGTTTCTTTGTTATTATGCTACAAGATGAGGAAACTAAGGAGAGAATTGGACGTACAAAGTGGTTTGTTCAACAACATGAATTCAAGTTAATGGATTGGTACCCAGGTTTTGATCCTGATCGTCAAAAAACTTCCCATGCAAACGTATGGGTTCACTTTCCTGGTTTACATGCAGAACTATGGACTGAGAAGAACTTGTTATCTATGTGAAAAGTTTTAGGGACTCCTATTGTGGTTGATCAAAGAACTCTAAATCTGGAGTATGGAAACTTTGCTTCAGTTTTGGTAGATGTGGATTTTGCAAAACACATTCCAAGTAGAATTAAGATTACAGCTGGGGGGAGAACGTTTTGGCAATACTTGGATATCCCAAAATCACCTAAATTCTGTATGAAGTGCTGCATAATTGGTCACAATGATGTTGAATGTAGAAGACAATCAAAGAATGATGAGAAAACTTCTAAGGCTGATGCGAAAGGGGAGTGGCAGAATGTGCGTAATAGGAGAAACCGTAAGGGTGATGAAGCTGACGCAACCGTGGATGTTGCTGGTGGTACAAACGCTGTTGCTGTAGGTGTTGGCGCTGCTGTAGGTGCTGTAAACGTTGTTGCTGTAGGTGTTGGCGCTGTTGTAGGTGGTGTAAACGATGGTGCTATTGTGGTTCATGATGCTGTTAAGGGTACTGGTGGTAATATGGATGATGCTCTTGCTGTAGGGCACGGTGGAGCTGTGGTGAATGGGGTGGTTGAAGCTGGTTTAGTGGAGAGTGCTGGTGGTTTGGAGCAAACTCTTCAGCTAGAGAATGATTTAGCGAATACTGAAGCCAATCTTCATGCAGCGTCTGAAGCTTTTGAGAAGGCTAAGAAGGTGTTAGCATTGCAAAAGAGTTCGGTTATTGGGTTGTCAATGGTTGAAATTGCAACCTCATCTAAGTCAACTAAGAGTGGTGAATTGGCAAGAACTAATCACTCTAGTGACAGGAATGAGGCGAGTTCTTCTTTTACGCCGGTTGAGGCTGGTAATAAGTCTTTGCAAGACATGGTGGTTGAAAATATTGAGGATATCTCAAGCTACAGAGCTGTTGCTGAAACTTCTATCGTGGTTTCTCCTAATAAGTTCAATGTTTTGAATGATGAGTTGGGTGTGGATAATGATGATGTTGAACACTTTTCTGGAGGGGGTTCGGATGCGGCAGAAAACACTTCTGGAGGTAGTTCGGATGAAGAGTTGACGCCTGAGAAAGCTTCATCAGGTGTTAAGGGTGTTAAGTGGGCGGAAATACCAGTGGATATGCCAAAGAAAAGTAGAAAACCAAGACGGGTTTTGATTACAAGCTCTAGTTCTTCTCAACAACGTTTTAATGATTCCAAATCAGATTCGGATTCTGAAGTGAATGCTTTGGAAAGCCGAGTTAGGAAGGGTGTCTCTCCTGTTTTACAAAGTAGGATTCCTAGCAGGATTCCACAACCTATTCATAATAAAAAGAAGAGTGTTTCCTGATGAGAGTTCTATATTGGAATATTAATGGGGTGGCGAAGGTGGAAGCGGGTAGTAAGTTACGTAAATTGGTGCATGAATACAAACCGGTAGTACTTTGTATTGCTGAGCCTAAGATTCGTTGCACTGACAATGTAATGATAAGGTTAAATTTGGCTGGTTATAATAAAAAGGTAATTCATAATTCTACTTCTAGTTCTTTGGGTAATTTGTGGATTCTTTGGGATGATTGTATTGAGGAGCCGGTGGTGATTAATATGTCTAGACAGGCCATTACGGTTAAAACTGAGGGGGTTCTTATCTCTTTTGTTCATGCTAGTTATATTCAAGTTTTTCGTAGGAGGCTTTGGAGTCAACTTGAAGCGGTTGACGTAACTACTCCTTGGTTGGTTATGGGTGATTTCAATTGTGTTCTTCGCCAAGATGAAAAGAAAGGGGGTAGGACAACTCGTCTCTCTTGTATTAATGAGTTTTCTGATTGGATGGAGGATAGTAACTTGTTTGAAGCAGATTCGTTGGGGTCTAAGTTTACTTGGACCAATGGTCAGACTGGTGTTGGTAGAATTATTAGTAAGTTGGATCGTGCTATTATTAATGAACCTTGGCTGTCTAAGTTTTCGAATTGGCGGTGTAAAGCTCTTCCTAGGGAAGTTTCTGACCATTCGACTCTTATTGGTTTTCCTTTTTGTGATCCTAGGCCTAGACGTGCTCCTTTTCGTATACAGAAGATGTGGTTTTCTCATCCGGATTTTTTGAAGATGGTGGAGTTATCTTGGATGGCGCCGGTGTATGGTAATCATGGTTTTATCTTTCCTTTCAAATTGAAGCGGTTGAAGGAGGCAATTAAGTTATGGAATCAAATGGTTTTTGGTAATGTCAATGCTAGACTAAAGCAAGCAACACTTAAGTTTGAGGTAGCTAGTAGAAATTCTGATGAAGATCCGTTTGATGTTTCAAAACTTAATAATATGAAGGATGCTCTTGTTGAG
>NW_020623045.1:156531-250541 GCF_003573695.1 Papaver somniferum
TCACTAAACTCTTTCAGAATAAGGATATGTCTTATATGGTAAAACGTAAGGGTATTGCTCCTACTCATTTATTTTTTGCTGATGATATTATGATTTTTTGCAAGGGAAATATGAAGAGTGTGAAGAATCTGGTGAAACTTTTGGAGAATTACCAACAAGCTTCTGGTCAGAGGGTTTGTAGGGAGAAGAGCAAGATCTACTTCGGTGGTGGGACTTTGAGTAGGCGCCAGACCATTGCAACTTTCTTAGGTATGGCAATTTCTAACTTTCCTGATAGATATTTGGGAGTTAAGGTGATGCCGGGGATGGTTAAGTATAGTCACATCAGCAACGTTGTTGATAAGTTGAGGGATCAACTTTCGGTTCTGAAAGGTAAGATGTTATCTTTTCAAGATAGGGTTGTGCTTGTTAAGAATGTTCTTTCGAGTTATTCTATTCATAACATGGCTGTGTACAAATGGCCGGTAAAATTCACTCTTCAACGTGAGCGTGTGATTCGTAATTTTCTGTGGTCGGGTGATTCTAATCTTTCTAGAGCTTTTGTAGTTGGTTTTGATAAGATTTTTAGTCCTTTAAAGGAAGGTGGTCTTGGGATCACTAGCCTAAGGACTATGAATAAAGCTTTGCTGATGAAATTGTGGTGGGCTATAAAATCTTCTCGAAAGAGGTGGGCGAGGTTTTTGGAAGCCAAATTCACTTGTAGGGATGGTCGTATTAAGATGGCAGGGGTGAAATCTTCTATTCTTCCTAGTCTTCGTTGGGTTCATAAGGAGATGGTGGACAACACGAAGTGTTTTATTGGTGACGGTAGGGATACTTCTTTATTCTTTGATATATGGTATGGAAATACAACCTTAGCTAGTGTTTTAAATCGCATGGATTTAGACAGATCAGCTCGTGTTTGTGATATCATTGTGCAAGGTGATTGGCAGATTCATGGAGTTCATTCGCAACTCCTTTTAAGTGCTGGTGTGGTGCAACAGGATTTACCAAAAATTCATATGGGAGTGGATAGGCGTTATTGGATGCCTGATTTACAAGGTAAATTTTCTGTCAAGTCAGCTAGGGAATTGATTAGGAAGAAATATCCTATTTTGAAGGAGGCGGGGTTGTTATGGAAGAGGGTGGTGCATCCTTCATTGGCGGCTCAGAACTGGAAGTTTATTCGTGGTGCGTGTGCTACTCTTGATAAGGTACGTAGCAGATTTAAAATTCAACTTGCATCTAAATGTAGTGTGTGTCAGATTGAGGAGGAGTCTCTCCAACATATTCTTTGGAGCTGTAATTTTGCATGTCAAGCTTGGGAGTGGATTGAAGGTATTTTCAAAATTAAACCTAATTATGATATCATTACTTCTTACCAAAAGGCAAAAAACCATAGTGGTATTGTTAAGGATTTGTGGTTGGTAGTGAATTTGGTTGTGCGTTCAGAATTATGGTTCACTAAGAACAAAAAAGTGTATGAAAAGAAGAACCCTTGCTGGTCTTTATTTCAAAAACGTGTTTTTAGTTTGATGCAAGATTATTCAGTTCGTATGAAGAGTTATATGCATAATTCTATGGATGACTTGAGAATTCTGGAGTTTTTTAGGGTTCGGCATAGAAAGGTGAAGTTTACTGATCCCAAGGAGTGTTTTTGGTTTCCACCTAATGATAATGAATTGCTTTTGTGCACGGATGGCGCCTCAAGAGGTAATCCTGGGGTGGCGGGAGCTGGTGTTGTTGCAAGGAATGCTCATTGTGAAGTGGTAGGTGCAATGTGTATTGGTTTGGGAGTTACTTCTAATTATTTGGCTGAATTGTATGGTATTATTGTGGGTATGGAGTGGGCAGTTCAGTGGGGATATGCTTGCATTGTTATTAGATCAGATTCTACAAGTGTGTTGAAGGCTTTGGAAGAAGATAACGTTCCTTGGTTTGCTAGGTAAAGATGGATGGAAGTTAAAGGTTTATATGGTTCAATTTGTTTTGAACATTCTTTTAGAGAGGCAAATTTTGCAGCTGATGCAATGGCAAAGCGTGGTTGTTTACTAGAGGACGGGGTTGGTTTTCACTTTGAAGGTCGACCAGTTTTTTTAAGTTCTATTGAGTTTCCAAATGTAATTTATTATCGTTTTAAATAGGTTTTAGGAGTTTTTTAGGGGTTTCTCTGATCCCTTTTCTCCTTCACCTATCTTGTAAATATCTTTTTTATCAATATATTTTCTTGACTTAGCAAAAAAAAAAAAGTACATAGAAATGCAATTTTTACTAGACGTATTGCCTTAGAACGTATTAATTGTAATTACAATACATTTTTCAAACTTTTTCTGTTAAAGATGAGTCTATCTAGTTTACAATTTAGTCTCAGAAATCAATTTCCGACTTATAACGAAATGTGTAGACTTTTTTGAGTTAACGTATATAAAATTTAACATTTTTATGAACTCTTTCTTTTTGTGTTGGCTTTGTCTTTCTATTTGATTCAAGATAGATGAAATTTGTTAGGATTTGGATTAGTTCTGCATGGTCTTTCATCCTTCTTCTATTGTGAAATTTGACTTCCTTCATATTTTCTTGAATCAACGTACATAGAAATGCAATTTTTACTAGACATATTGCCTTAGAACACGTTAATTGAAATTACAATACATTTTTCAAATTTTTTCTGTTACAGATAAGTTTATCTAGTTTACACTTTAGTCTCAGAAATCAATTTCCGACTTATAACGAAATGTGTAGACTTTTTTGAGTTAACGTATATAAAATTCAGCAGTTTAATGAACTCTTTCTTTTTATATTGGCTTTGTCTTTCTATTTGATTCAAGATAGATGAAATTTGTTAGGATTTGGATTAGTTCTGCATGGTCTTTCATCTTTCTTCTATTGTGAAATTTGACTTCCTTCATATTTTCTTGAATCAACGTACATAGAAATGCAATTTTTACTAGACGTATTGCCTTAGAACATATTAATTGTAATTACAACACATTTTTCAAACTTTTTCTGTTAAAGATGAGTTTATCTAGTTTACAATTTAGTCTCAGAAATCAATTTCCGACTTATAACGAAATGTGTAGACTTTTTTGAGTTAACGTATATAAAATTCAACATTTTATGAACTCTTTCTTCTTGTGTTGGCTTTGTCTTTCTATTTGAGTCAAGATAGATGAAATTTGTTAGGATTTGGATTAGTTCTACATGGTCTTTCATCTTTCTTCTATTGTGAAATTTGACTTCCTTCATATTTTCTTGAATCAACGTACATAGAAATGCAATTTTTAATAGACGTATTGCCTTAGAACATATTAATTGTAATTACAATACATTTTTCAAACTTTTTCTTTTAAAGATGAGTTTATCTAGTTTACAATTTAGTCTCAGAAATCAATTTTCGACTTATAACGAAATGTGTAGACTTTTTTGAGTTAACGTATATAAAATTCAGCATTTTAATGAACTCTTTCTTTTTATATTGGCTTTGTCTTACTATTTGATTCAAGATAGATGAAATTTGTTAGGATTTGGATTAGTTCTGCATGGTCTTTCATCTTTCTTCTATTGTGAAATTTGACTTCCTTCATATTTTCTTGAATCAACGTACATAGAAATGCAATTTTTACCAGACGTATTGCCTTAGAACACATTAATTGTAATTACAATACATTTTTCGAACTTTTTCTGTTAAAGATGAGTTTATATAGTTTACAATTTAGTCTCAGAAATCAATTTCCGACTTATAACGAAATGTGTAGACTTTTTTGAGTTAACGTATATAAAATTCAGCATTTTAATGAACTCTTTCTTTTTATATTGGCTTTGTCTTTCTATTTGATTCAAGATAGATGAAATTTGTTACGATTTGGATTAGTTCTGCATGGTCTTTCAGCTTTCTTCTATTGTGAAATTTGACTTCCTTCATATTTTCTTGAATCAACGTACATAGAAATGCAATTTTTACTAGACGTATTGCCTTAGAACATATTAATTGTAATTACAATACATTTTTCAAACTTTTTCTATTAAAGATGAGTTTATCTAGTTTACAATTTAGTCTCAGAAATCAATTTCCGACTAATAACGAAGTGTGTAGACTTTTTCGAGTTAACGTATATAAAATTCAACATTTTTATGAACTCTTTCTTTTTGTGTTAACTTTGTCTTTCTATTTGATTCAAGATAGATGAAATTTGTTAGGATTTGGATTAGTTCTGCATGGTCTTTCATCCTTCTTCTATTGTGAAATTTGACTTCCTTCATATTTTCTTGAATCAACGTACATAGAAATGCAATTTTTACTAGACATATTGCCTTAGAACACGTTAATTGAAATTACAATACATTTTTCAAATTTTTTCTGTTACAGATAAGTTTATCTAGTTTACACTTTAGTCTCAGAAATCAATTTCCGACTTATAACGAAATGTGTAGACTTTTTTGAGTTAACGTATATAAAATTCAGCATTTTAATAAACTCTTTCTTTTTATATTGGCTTTGTCTTTCTATTTGATTCAAGATAGATGAAATTTGTTAGGATTTGGATTAGTTCTGCATGGTCTTTCATCTTTCTTCTATTGTGAAATTTGACTTCCTTCATATTTTCTTGAATCAACGTACATAGAAATGCAATTTTTACTAGACGTATTGCCTTAGAACATATTAATTGTAATTACAACACATTTTTCAAACTTTTTCTGTTAAAGATGAGTTTATCTAGTTTACAATTTAGTCTCAGAAATCAATTTCCGACTTATAACGAAATGTGTAGACTTTTTTGAGTTAACGTATATAAAATTCAACATTTTATGAACTCTTTCTTCTTGTGTTGGCTTTGTATTTCTATTTGATTCAAGATAGATGAAATTTGTTAGGATTTGGATTAGTTCTGCATGGTCTTTCATCTTTCTTCTATTGTGAAATTTGACTTCCTTCATATTTTCTTGAATCAACGTACATAGAAATGCAATTTTTAATAGACGTATTGCCTTAGAACATATTAATTGTAATTACAATACATTTTTCAAACTTTTTCTATTAAAGATGAGTTTATCTAGTTTACAATTTAGTCTCAGAAATCAATTTCCGACTTATAACGAAATGTGTAGACTTTTTCGAGTTAACGTATATAAAATTCAACATTTTTATGAACTCTTTCTTTTTGTATAACTTTGTCTTTCTATTTGATTCAAGATAGAAGAAATTTGTTAGGATTTGGATTAGTTCTGCATGGTCTTTCATCCTTCTTCTATTGTTAAATTTGACTTCCTTCATATTTTCTTGAATCAACGTACATAGAAATGCAATTTTTACTAGACGTATTGCCTTAGAACACATTAATTGTAATTACAATACATTTTTCGAACTTTTTCTGTTAAAGATGAGTTTATCTAGTTTACAATTTAGTCTCAGAAATCAATTTCCGACTTATAAAGAAATGTGTAGACTTTTTCTGAGACTAATCCAAAAAGAAAGAGTTCATAAAAATGTTGAATTTTATATACGTTAACTCGAAAAAGTCTACACATTTCTTTATAAGTCGGAAATTGATTTCTGAGACTAAATTGTAAACTAGATAAACTCATCTTTAACAGAAAAAGTTTGAAAAATGTATTGTAATTACAATTAATATGTTATAAGGCAATACGTCTAGTAAAAATTGCATTTCTATGTACGTTGATTCAAGAAAATATGAAGGAAGTCAAATTTCACAATAGAAGAAAGATGAAAGACCATGCAGAACTAATCCAAATCCTAACAAATTTCATCTATCTTGAATCAAATAGAAAGACAAAGCCAATATAAAAAGAAAGAGTTCATTAAAATGCTGAATTTATATACGTTAACTCAAAAAAGTCTACGCATTTCGTTATAAGTCGGAAATTGATTTCTGAGACTAAATTGTAAACTAGATAAACTTATCTTTAACATAAAAAGTTCGAAAAATGTATTGTAATTACAATTAATGTGTTCTAAGGAAATACGTCTAGTAAAATTTGCATTTCTATGTACGTTGATTCAAGAAAATATGAAGGAAGTCAACTTTAACAATCGAAGAAGGATGAAAGACCATGCAGAACTAATCCAAATCCTAACAAATTTCTTCTATCTTGAATCAAATAGAAAGACAAAGTTACACAAAAAGAAAGAGTTCATAAAAATGTTGAATTTTGTATACGTTAACTCGAAAATGTCTACACATTTCTTTATAAGTCGTTAATTGTTTTCTGAGACTAAATTGTAAACTAGATAAAATCATCTTTAACAGAAAAAGTTTGAAAAATGTGTTGTAATTACAATTAATATGTTCTAAGGCAATACGTCTAGTAAAAATTGCATTTCTATGTACGTTGATTCAAGAAAATATGAAGGAAGTCAAATTTCACAATAGAAGAAAGATGAAAGACCATGCAGAACTAATCCAAATCCTAACAAATTTCATCTATCTTGAATCAAATAGAAAGACAAAGCCAATATAAATAGAAAGAGTTCATTAAAATGCTGAATTTTATATACGTTAACTCAAAAAAGTCTACACATTTCGTTATAAGTCGGAAATTGATTTCTGAGACTAAAGTGTAAACTAGATAAACTCATCTTTAACAGAAAAAATTTGAAAAATGTATTGTAATTCCAATTAACGTGTTCTAAGGCAATATGTCTAGTAAAAATTGCATTTCTATGTACGTTGATTCAAGAAAATATGAAGGAAGTCAAATTTCACAATAGAAGAAGGATGAAAGACCATGCAGAACTAATCCAAATCCTAACAAATTTCATCTATCTTGAATCAAATAGAAAGACAAAGTTAACACAAAATGAAAGAGTTCATAAAAATGTTGAATTTTATATACGTTAACTCGAAAAATTCTACACACTTCGTTATTAGTCGGAAATTGATTTCTGAGACTAAATTGTAAACTAGATAAACTCATCTTTAATAGAAAAAGTTTGAAAAATGTATTGTAATTACAATTAATCTGTTCTAAGGCAATACGTCTAGTAAAAATTGCATTTCTATGTACGTTGATTCAAGAAAATATGAAGGAAGTCAAATTTCACAATAGAAGAAAGATGAAAGACCATGTAGAACTAATCCAAATCCTAACAAATTTCATCTATCTTGAATCAAATAGAAAGACAAAGCCAACACAAGAAGAAAGAGTTCATAAAAATGTTGAATTTTATATACGTTAACTCAAAAAAGTCTACACATTTCGTTATAAGTCGGAAATTGATTTCTGAGACTAAATTGTAAACTAGATAAACTCATCTTTAACAGAAAAAGTTTGAAAAATGTATTGTAATTACAATTAATATGTTCTAAGGCAATACGTCTAGTAAAAATTGCATTTCTATGTGCGTTGATTCAAGAAAATATGAAGGAAGTCAAATTTCACAATAGAAGAAAGATGAAAGACCATGCAGAACTAATCCAAATCCTAACAAATTTCATCTATCTTGAATCAAATAGAAAGACAAAGCCAATATAAAAAGAAAGAGTTCATTAAAATGCTGAATTTTATATACGTTAACTCAAAAAAGTCTACACATTTCGTTATAAATCGGAAATTGATTTCTGAGACTAAATTGTAAACTAGATAAACTCATCTTTAACAGAAAAAGTTTGAAAAATGTATTGTAATTACAATTAATATGTTCTAAGGCAATACGTCTAGTAAAAATTGCATTTCTATGTACGTTGATTCAAGAAAATATGAAGCAAGTCAAATTTCACAATAGAAGAAGGATGAAAGACCATGCAGAACTAATCCAAATCCTAACAAATTCCATCTATCTTGAATCAAATAAAAAGACAAAGCCAACACAAAAATAAAGAGTTCATAAAAATGTTGAATTTTATATACGTTAACTCAAAAAAGTCTACACATTTCTTTATAAGTTGGAAATTGATTTTTGAGACTAAATTGTAAACTAGATAAACTCATCTTTAACAGAAAAAGTTTGAAAAATGTATTGTAATTACAATTAATATGTTCTAAGGCAATACGTCTAGTAAAAATTGCATTTCTATGTACGTTGATTCAAGAAAATATGAAGGAAGTCAAATTTCACAATAGAAGAAAGATGAAAGACCATGCAGAACTAATCCAAATCCTAACAAATTTCATGTATCTTGAATCAAATAGAAAAACAAAGCCAACACAAGAAGAAAGAGTTCATAAAAATGTTGAATTTTATATACGTTAACTCAAAAAAGTCTACACATTTCGTTATAAGTCGGAAATTGATTTCTGAGACTAAATTGTAAACTAGATAAACTCATCTTTAACAGAAAAAGTTTGAAAAATGTATTGTAATTACAATTAATATGTTCTAAGGCAATACGTCTAGTAAAAATTGCATTTCTATGTACGTTGATTCAAGAAAATATGAAGGAAGTCAAATTTCATAATAGAAGAAAGATGAAAGACCATGCAGAACTAATCCAAATCCTAACAAATTTCATCTATCTTGAATCAAATAGAAAGACAAAGCCAATATAAAAAGAAAGAGTTCATTAAAATGCTGAAATTTTATATACGTTAACTCAAAAAAGTCTACACATTTCGTTATAAGTCGGAAATTAATTTCTGAGACTAAATTGTAAACTAGATAAACTCATCTTTAACAGAAAAAGTTTGAAAAATGTATTGTAATTACAATTAATATGTTCTAAGGCAATACGTCTAGTAAAAATTGCATTTCTATGTACGTTGATTCAAGAAAATATGAAGGAAGTCAAATTTCACAATAGAAGAAAGATGAAAGACCATGCAGAACTAATCCAAATCCTAACGAATTTCATCTATCTTGAATCAAATAGAAAGACAAAGCCAATATAAAAAGAAAGAGTTCATTAAAATGCTGAATTTTATATACGTCAACTCAAAAAAGTCTACACATTTCGTTATAAGTCGGAAATTGATTTCTGAGACTAAATTGTAAACTAGATAAACTCATCTTTAACAGAAAAAGTTTGAAATATTTATTGTAATTACAATTAATATGTTCTAAGGCAATACATCTAGTAAAAATTGCATTTCTATGTACGTTGATTCAAGAAAATATGAAGGGAAGTCAAATTTCACAATAGAAGAAAGATGAAAGACCATGCAGAACTAATCTAAATCCTAACGAATTTCATCTATCTTGAATCAAATAGAAAGACAATGCCAATATAAAAAGAAAGAGTTCATTAAAATGCTGAATTTTATATACGTCAACTCAAAAAAGTCTACACATTTCGTTTTAAGTCGGAAATTGATTTCTGAGACTAAATTGTAAACTAGATAAACTCATCTTTAACAGAAAAAGTTTGAAAAATGTATTGTAATTACAATTAATATGTTCTAAGGTAATACGTCTAGTAAAAATTGCATTTCCATGTACGTTGATTCAAGAAAATATGAAGGAAGTCAAATTTCACAATAGAAGAAAGATGAAAGATCATGCAGAACTAATCCAAATCTTAACAAATTTCATCTATCTTGAATCAAATAGAAAGTCAAAGCCAATATAAAAAGAAAGAGTTCATTAAAATGTTGAATTTTATATACGTTAACTCAAAAAAGTCTACACATTTCGTTATAAGTCGGAAATTGATTTCTGAGACTAAAGTGTAAACTAGATAAACTCATCTTTAACAGAAAAAATTTGAAAAATGTATTGTAATTCCAATTAACGTGTTCTAAGGCAATATGTCTAGTAAAAATTGCATTTCTATGTACGTTGATTCAAGAAAACATGAAGGAAGTCAAATTTCACAATAGAAGAAGGATGAAAGACCATGCAGAACTAATCCAAATCCTAACAAATTTCATCTATCTTGAATCAAATAGAAAGACAAAGTTAACACAAAAAGAAAGAGTTCATTAAAATGCTGAATTTTATATACGTTAACTCAAAAAGTCTACACATTTCGTTATAAGTCGGAAATTGATTTCTGAGACTAAAGTGTAAACTAGATAAACTCATCTTTAACAGAAAAAATTTGAAAAATGTATTGTAATTCCAATTAACGTGTTCTAAGGCAATATGTCTAGTAAAAATTGCATTTCTATGTACGTTGATTCAAGAAAATATGAAGGAAGTCAAATTTCACAATAGAAAAAAGATGAAAGACCATGCAGAACTAATCCAAATCCTAACAAATTTCATCTATCTTGAATCAAATAGAAAGACAAAGTTAACACAAAATGAAAGAGTTCATAAAAATGTTGAATTTTATATACGTTAACTCGAAATATTCTACACACTTCGTTATTAGTCGGAAATTGATTTCTGAGACTAAATTGTAAACTAGATAAACTCATCTTTAATAGAAAAAGTTTGAAAAATGTATTGTAATTACAATTAATATGTTCTAAGGCAATACGTCTAGTAAAAATTGCAATTCTATGTACGTTGATTCAAGAAAATATGAAGGAAGTCAAATTTCACAATAGAAGAAAGATGAAAGACCATGCAGAACTAATCCAAATCCTAACAAATTTCATCTATCTTGAATCAAATAGAAAAACAAAGCCAATATAAAAAGAAAGAGTTCATAAAAATGTTGAATTTTATATACGTTAACTCGAAAAAGTCTACACACTTCGTTATTAGTCGGAAATTGATTTCTGAGACAAAATTGTAAACTAGATAAACTCATCTTTAATAGAAAAAGTTTGAAAAATGTATTGTAATGACAATCAATATGTTCTAAGGAAATACGTCTAGTAAAAATTGCATTTCTATGTACGTTGATTCAAGAAAATATGAAGGAAGTCAAATTTCACAATAGAAGAAAGATGAAAGACCATGCAGAACTAATCCAAATCCTAACAAATTTCATCTATCTTGAATCAAATAGAAAGACAAAGCCAATATAAAAAGAAATAGTTCATTAAAATGCTGAATTTTATATACGTTGACTCAAAAAAGTCTACGCATTTCGTTATAAGTCGGAAATTGATTTCTGAGACTAAATTGTAAACTAGATAAACTCATCTTTAACAGAAAAAGTTCGAAAAATGTATTGTAATTACAATTAATGTGTTCTAAGGCACTACGTCTAGTAAAAATTGTATTTCTATGTACGTTGATTCAAGAAAATATGAAGGAAGTCAAATTTAACAATAGAAGAAGGATGAAAGACCATGCAGAACTAATCCAAATCCTAACAAATTTCATCTATCTTGAATCAAATAGAAAGACAAAGTTAACACAAAATGAAAGAGTTCATAAAAATGTTGAATTTTATATACGTTAACTCGAAAAATTCTACACACTTCGTTATTAGTCGGAAATTGATTTCTGAGACTAAATTGTAAACTAGATAAACTCATCTTTAATAGAAAAAGTTTGAAAAATGTATTGTAATTACAATTAATATGTTCTAAGGTAATACGTCTAGTAAAAATTGCATTTCCATGTACGTTGATTCAAGAAAATATGAAGGAAGTCAAATTTCACAATAGAAGAAAGATGAAAGACCATGCAGAACTAATCCAAATCCTAACAAATTTCATCTATCTTGAATCAAATAGAAAGTCAAAGCCAATATAAAAAGAAAGAGTTCATTAAAATGTTGAATTTTATATACGTTAACTCAAAAAAGTCTACACATTTCGTTATAAGTCGGAAATTGATTTCTGAGACTAAAGTGTGAACTAGATAAACTCATCTTTAACAGAAAAAATTTGAAAAATGTATTGTAATTCCAATTAACGTGTTCTAAGGCAATATGTCTACTAAAAATTGTATTTCTATGTACGTTGATTCAAGAAAATATGAAGGAAGTCAAATTTCACAATAGAAGAAGGATGAAAAACCATGCAGAACTAATCTAAATCCTAACAAATTTCATCTATCTTGAATCAAATAGAAAGACAAAGTTAACACAAAAAGAAAGAGTTCATTAAAATGCTGAATTTTATATACGTTAACTCAAAAAGTCTACACATTTCGTTATAAGTCGGAAATTGATTTCTGAGACTAAAGTGTAAACTAGATAAACTCATCTTTAACAGAAAAAATTTGAAAAATGTATTGTAATTCCAATTAACGTGTTCTAAGGCAATATGTCTAGTAAAAATTGCATTTCTATGTACGTTGATTCAAGAAAATATGAAGGAAGTCAAATTTCACAATAGAAGAAGGATGAAAGACCATGCAGAACTAATCCAAATCCTAACAAATTTCATCTATCTTGAATCAAATAGAAAGACAAAGTTAACACAAAATGAAAGAGTTCATAAAAATGTTGAATTTTATATACGTTAACTCGAAAAATTCTACACACTTCGTTATTAGTCGGAAATTGATTTCTGAGACTAAAT
Source organism: Papaver somniferum (assembly GCF_003573695.1). Classification (NCBI taxonomy): domain Eukaryota; kingdom Viridiplantae; phylum Streptophyta; class Magnoliopsida; order Ranunculales; family Papaveraceae; genus Papaver; species Papaver somniferum. The sequence continues at coordinate 168,832 of NW_020623045.1, forward strand.
TGTAAACTAGATAAACTCATCTTTAATAGAAAAAGTTTGAAAAATGTATTGTAATTACAATTAATCTGTTCTAAGGCAATACGTCTAGTAAAAATTGCATTTCTATGTACGTTGATTCAAGAAAATATGAAGGAAGTCAAATTTCACAATAGAAGAAAGATGAAAGACCATGTAGAACTAATCCAAATCCTAACAAATTTCATCTATCTTGAATCAAATAGAAAGACAAAGCCAACACAAGAAGAAAGAGTTCATAAAAATGTTGAATTTTATATACGTTAACTCAAAAAAGTCTACACATTTCGTTATAAGTCGGAAATTGATTTCTGAGACTAAATTGTAAACTAGATAAACTCATCTTTAACAGAAAAAATTTGAAAAATGTATTGTAATTACAATTAATATGTTCTAAGGCAATACGTCTAGTAAAAATTGCATTTCTATGTACGTTGATTCAAGAAAATATGAAGGAAGTCAAATTTCACAATAGAAGAAAGATGAAAGACCATGCAAAACTAATCCAAATCCTAACAAATTTCATCTATCTTGAATCAAATATAAAGACAAAGCCAACACAAGAAGAAAGAGTTCATAAAATGTTGAATTTTATATACGTTAACTCAAAAAAGTCTACACATTTCGTTATAAGTCGGAAATTGATTTCTGAGACTAAATTGTAAACTAGATAAACTCATCTTTAACAGAAAAAGTTTGAAAAATATATTGTAATTACAATTAATATGTTCTAAGGTAATACGTCTAGTAAAAATTGCATTTCCATGTACGTTGATTCAAGAAAATATGAAGGAAGTCAAATTTCACAATAGAAGAAAGATGAAAGACCATGCAGAACTAATCCAAATCCTAACAAATTTCATCTATCTTGAATCAAATAGAAAGACAAATCCAATATAAAAAGAAAGAGTTCATTAAAATGCTGAATTTTATATACGTTAACTCAAAAAAGTCTACGCATTTCGTTATAAGTCGGAAATTGATTTCTGAGACTAAATTGTAAACTAGATAAACTCATCTTTAACAGAAAAAGTTCGAAAAATGTATTGTAATTACAATTAATGTGTTCTAAGGCACTACGTCTAGTAAAAATTGTATTTCTATGTACGTTGATTCAAGAAAATATGAAGGAAGTCAAATTTAACAATAGAAGAAGGATGAAAGATCATGCAGAACTAATCCAAATCCTAACAAATTTCATCTATCTTGAATCAAATAGAAAGACAAAGTTAACACAAAATGAAAGAGTTCATAAAAATGTTGAATTTTATATACGTTAACTCGAAAAATTCTACACACTTCGTTATTAGTCGGAAATTGATTTCTGAGACTAAATTGTAAACTAGATAAACTCATCTTTAATAGAAAAAGTTTGAAAAATGTATTGTAATTACAATTAATATGTTCTAAGGCAATACGTCTAGTAAAAATTGCAATTCTATGTACGTTGATTCAAGAAAATATGAAGGAAGTCAAATTTCACAATAGAAGAAAGATGAAAGACCATGCAGAACTAATCCAAATCCTAACAAATTTCATCTATCTTGAATCAAATAGAAAAACAAAGCCAATATAAAAAGAAAGAGTTCATAAAAATGTTGAATTTTATATACGTTAACTCGAAAAAGTCTACACACTTCGTTATTAGTCGGAAATTGATTTCTGAGACAAAATTGTAAACTAGATAAACTCATCTTTAATAGAAAAAGTTTGAAAAATGTATTGTAATGACAATCAATATGTTCTAAGGAAATACGTCTAGTAAAAATTGCATTTCTATGTACGTTGATTCAAGAAAATATGAAGGAAGTCAAATTTCACAATAGAAGAAAGATGAAAGACCATGCAGAACTAATCCAAATCCTAACAAATTTCATCTATCTTGAATCAAATAGAAAGACAAAGCCAATATAAAAAGAAATAGTTCATTAAAATGCTGAATTTTATATACGTTGACTCAAAAAAGTCTACACATTTCGTTATAAGTCGAAAATTGATTTCTGAGACTAAATTGTAAACTATATAAACTCATCTTTAACAGAAAAAGTTCGAAAAATGTATTGTAATTCCAATTAATGTGTTCTAAGGCAATACGTCTAGTAAAAATTGCATTTCTATGTACGTTGATTTAAGAAAATATGAAGGAAGTCAATTTTCACAATAGAAGAAAGATGAAAGACCATGCAGAACTAATCCAAATCCTAACAAATTTCATCTATCTTGAATCAAATAGAAAGACAAAGCCAACGCAAGAAGAAAGAGTTCATAAAAATGTTGAATTTTATATACGTTAACTCAAAAAAGTCTACACATTTCGTTATAAGTCGGAAATTGATTTCTGAGACTAAATTGCAAACTAGATAAACTCATCTTTAACAGAAAAAGTTTGAAAAATTTATTGTAATTACAATTAATATGTTCTAAGGTAATACGTCTAGTAAAAATTGCATTTCCATGTACGTTGATTCAAGAAAATATGAAGGAAGTCAAATTTCACAATAGAAGAAAGATGAAAGACCATGCAGAACTAATCCAAATCCTAACAAATTTCATCTATCTTGAATCAAATAGAAAGACAAAGCCAATATAAAAAGAAAGAGTTCATTAAAATGCTGAATTTTATATACGTTAACTCAAAAAAGTCTACACATTTCGTTATAAGTCGAAAATTGATTTCTGAGACTAAATTGTAAACTAGATAAACACATCTTTAACAGAAAAAGTTTGAAAAATGTGTTGTAATTACAATTAATATGTTCTAAGGCAATACGTCTAGTAAAAATTGCATTTCTATGTACGTTGATTCAAGAAAATATTAAGGAAGTCAAATTTCACAATAGAAGAAAGATGAAAGACCATGCAGAACTAATCCAAATCCTAACAAATTTCATCTATCTTGAATCAAATAGAAAGACAAAGCCAACACAAGAAGAAAGAGTTCATAAAATGTTGAATTTTATATACGTTAACTCAAAAAAGTCTACACATTTCGTTATAAGTCGAAAATTGATTTCTGAGACTAAATTGTAAACTAGATAAACACATCTTTAACAGAAAAAGTTTGAAAAATGTGTTGTAATTACAATTAATATGTTCTAAGGCAATACGTCTAGTAAAAATTGCATTTCTATGTACGTTGATTCAAGAAAATATTAAGGAAGTCAAATTTCACAATAGAAGAAAGATGAAAGACCATGCAGAACTAATCCAAATCCTAACAAATTTCATCTATCTTGAATCAAATAGAAAGACAAAGCCAATATAGAAAGAAAGAGTTCATCAAAATGCTGAATTTTATGTACGTTAACTCAAAAAGTCTACACATTTCGTTATAAGTCGGAAATTGATTTCTGAGACTAAAGTGTAAACTAGATAAACTCATCTTTAACAGAAAAAAATTGAAAAATGTATTGTAATTCCAATTAACGTGTTCTAAGGCAATATGTCTAGTAAAAATTGCATTTCTATGTACGTTGATTCAAGAAAATATGAAGGAAGTCAAATTTCACAATAGAAGAAGGATGAAAGACCATGCAGAACTAATCCAAATCCTAACAAATTTCATCTATCTTGAATCAAATAGAAAGACAAAGTTAACACAAAATGAAAGAGTTCATAAAAATGTTGAATTTTATATACGTTAACTCGAAATATTCTACACACTTCGTTATTAGTCGGAAATTGATTTCTGAGACTAAATTGTAAACTAGATAAACTCATCTTTAATAGAAAAAGTTTGAAAAATGTATTGTAATTACAATTAATATGTTCTAAGGCAATACGTCTAGTAAAAATTGCAATTCTATGTACGTTGATTCAAGAAAATATGAAGGAAGTCAAATTTCACAATAGAAGAAAGATGAAAGACCATGCAGAACTAATCCAAATCCTAACAAATTTCATCTATCTTGAATCAAATAGAAAAACAAAGCCAATATAAAAAGAAAGAGTTCATAAAATTTTGAATTTTATATACGTTAACTCGAAAAAGTCTACACACTTCGTTATTAGTCGGAAATTGATTTCTGAGACAAAATTGTAAACTAGATAAACTCATCTTTAATAGAAAAAGTTTTAAAAATGTATTGTAATTACAATTAATATGTTCTAAGGCAATACGTCTAGTAAAAATTGCATTTCTATGTACGTTGATTCAAGAAAATATGAAGGAAGTCAAATTTCACAATAGAAGAAAGATGAAAGACCATGCAGAACTAATCCAAATCCTAACAAATTTCATCTATCTTGAATCAAATAGAAAGACAAAGCCAATATAAAAAGAAATAGTTCATTAAAATGCTGAATTTTATATACGTTGACTCAAAAAAGTCTACACATTTCGTTATAAGTCGAAAATTTATTTCTGAGACTAAATTGTAAACTATATAAACTCATCTTTAACAGAAAAAGTTCGAAAAATGTATTGTAATTACAATTAATGTGTTCTAAGGCAATACGTCTAGTAAAAATTGCATTTCTATGTACGTTGATTCAAGAAAATATGAAGGAAGTCAATTTTCACAATAGAAGAAAGATGAAAGACCATGCAGAACTAATCCAAATCCTAACAAATTTCATCTATCTTGAATCAAATAGAAAGACAAAGCCAATATAAAAAGAAAGAGTTCATTAAAATGCTGAATTTTATATACGTTAACTCAAAAAAGTCTACACATTTCGTTATAAGTCGGAAATTGATTTCTGAGACTAAATTGTAAACTAGATAAACTCATCTTTAACAGAAAAAGTTCGAAAAATGTATTGTAATTACAATTAATGTGTTCTAAGGCAATACGTCTAGTAAAAATTGCATTTCTATGTACGTTGATTCAAGAAAATATGAAGGAAGTCAAATTTAACAATAGAAGAAGGATGAAAGACCATGCAGAACTAATCCAAATCCTAACAAATTTCTTCTATCTGGAATCAAATAGAAAGACAAAGTTACAAAAAAAGAAAGAGTTCATAAAAATGTTGAATTTTATATACGTTAACTCGAAAAAGTCTACACATTTCTTTATAAGTCGGAAAGTGATTTCTGAGACTAAATTGTAAACTACATAAACTCATCTTTAACAGAAAAAGTTTTAAAAATGTATTGTAATTACAATTAATATGTTCTAAGGCAATACGTCTAGTAAAAATTGCATTTCTATGTACGTTGATTCAAGAAAATATGAAGGAAGTCAAATTTCACAATAGAAGAAAGATGAAAGACCATGCAGAACTAATCCAAATCTTAACGAATTTCATCTATCTTGAATCAAATAGAAAGACAAAGCCAATATAAAAAGAAAAAGTTCATTAAAATGCTGAATTTTATATACGTTAACTCAAAAAAGTCTACACATTTCGTTATAAGTCGGAAATTGATTTCTGAGACTAAATTGTAAACTAGATAAACTCATCTTTAACAGAAAAAGTTTGAAAAATGTATTGTAATTACAATTAATATGTTCTAAGGCAATACGTCTATTAAAAATTGCATTTCTATGTACGTTGATTCAAGAAAATATGAAGGAAGTCAAATTTCACAATAGAAGAAGGATGAAAAACCATGCAGAACTAATCTAAATCCTAACAAATTTCATCTATCTTGAATCAAATAGAAAGACAAAGTTAACACAAAAAGAAAGAGTTCATTAAAATGCTGAATTTTATATACGTTAACTCAAAAAGTCTACACATTTCGTTATAAGTCGGAAATTGATTTCTGAGACTAAAGTGTAAACTAGATAAACTCATCTTTAACAGAAAAAATTTGAAAAATGTATTGTAATTCCAATTAACGTGTTCTAAGGCAATATGTCTAGTAAAAATTGCATTTCTATGTACGTTGATTCAAGAAAATATGAAGGAAGTCAAATTTCACAATAGAAGAAGGATGAAAGACCATGCAGAACTAATCCAAATCCTAACAAATTTAATCTATCTTGAATCAAATAGAAAGACAAAGTTAACACAAAAAGAAAGAGTTCATAAAAATGTTGAATTTTATATACGTTAACTCGAAAAAGTCTACACACTTCGTTATAAGTCGGAAATTTATTTCTGAGACTAAATTGTAAACTAGATAAACTCATATTTAACAGAAAAAGTTTGAAAAATGTATTGTAATTACAATTAATATGTTCTAAGGCAATACGTCTAGTAAAAATTGCATTTCTATGTACGTTGATTCAAGAAAATATGAAGGAAGTCAAATTTCACAATAGAAGAAGGATGAAAGACCATGCAAAACTAATCCAAATCCTAACAAATTTCATCTATATTGAATCAAATAGAAATAAAAAGCCAACACAAAAAGAAAGAGTTCATAAAAATGTTGAATTTTATATACGTTAACTCAAAAAAGTCTACACATTTCGTTATAAGTCGGAAATTGATTTCTAAGACTAAATTGTAAACTAGATAAATTCATCTTTAACAGAAAAAGTTTGAAAAATGTATTGTAATTACAATTAATATGTTCTAAGGCAGTACGTCTAGTAAAAATTGCAGTTCTATGTACGTTGATTCAAGAAAATATGAAGGAAGTCGAATTTCACAATAGAAGAAGGATGAAAGACCATGCAGAACTAATCCAAATCCTAACAAATTTCATCTATCTTGAATCAAATAGAAAGACAAAGTTAACACAAAATGAAAGAGTTCATAAAAATGTTGAATTTTATATACGTTAACTCGAAAAAGTCTACACATTTCGTTATAAGTCGGAAATTGATTTCTGAGACCAAATTGTAAACTAGATAAACTCATCTTTAACAGAAAAAGTTTGAAAAATTTATTGTAATTACAATTAATATGTTCTAAGGCAATACGTCTATTAAAAATTGCATTTCTATGTACGTTGATTCAAGAAAATATGAAGGAAGTCAAATTTCACGATAGAAGAAAGATGAAAGACCATGCAGAACTAATCCAAATCCTAACAAATTTCATCTATCTTGAATCAAATAGAAAGACAAAGCCAACACAAGAAGAAAGAGTTCATAAAATGTTGAATTTTATATACGTTAACTCAAAAAAGTCTACACATTTCGTTATAAGTCGAAAATTGATTTCTGAGACTAAATTGTAAACTAGATAAACACATCTTTAACAGAAAAAGTTTGAAAAATGTGTTGTAATTACAATTAATATGTTCTAAGGCAATACGTCTAGTAAAAATTGCATTTCTATGTACGTTGATTCAAGAAAATATTAAGGAAGTCAAATTTCACAATAGAAGAAAGATGAAAGACCATGCAGAACTAATCCAAATCCTAACAAATTTCATCTATCTTGAATCAAATAGAAAGACAAAGCCAATATAGAAAGAAAGAGTTCATCAAAATGCTGAATTTTATGTACGTTAACTCAAAAAAGTCTACACATTTCATTATAAGTCGGAAATTGATTTCTGAGACTAAAGTGTAAACTATATAAACTCATCTTCAACAGAAAAAATTTGAAAAATGTATTGTAATTCCAATTAACGTGTTCTAAGGCAATATGTCTAGTAAAAATTGCATTTCTATGTACGTTGATTCAAGAAAATATGAAGGAAGTCAAATTTCACAATAGAAGAAGGATGAAAGACCATGCAGAACTAATCCAAATCCTAACAAATTTCATCTATCTTGAATCAAATAGAAAGACAAAGTTAACACAAAAAGAAAGAGTTCATAAAAATGTTGAATTTTATATACGTTAACTCGAAAAAGTCTACACACTTCGTTATTAGGCGGAAATTGATTTCTGAGACTAAATTGTAAACTAGATAAACTCATCTTTAATAGAAAAAGTTTGAAAAATGTATTGTAATTACAATTAATATGTTCTAAGGCAATACGTCTAGTAAAAATTGCATTTCTATGTACGTTGATTCAAGAAAATATTAAGGAAGTCAAATTTCACAATAGAAGAAAGATGAAAGACCATGCAGATTTAATCCAAATCCTAACAAATTTCATCTATCTTGAATCAAATAGAAAGACAAAGCCAATATAAAAAGAATGAGTTCATTAAAATGCTGGATTTTATATACGTTAACTCAAAAAAGTCTACACATTTCGTTATAAGTCGGAAATTGATTTCTGAGACTAAATTGTAAACTATATAAACTCATCTTTAACATAAAAAGTTCGAAAAATGTATTGTAATTACAATTAATGTGTTCTAAGGCAATACGTCTAGTAAAAATTGCATTTCTATGTACGTTGATTCAAGTAAATATGAAGGAAGTCAAATTTAACAATAGAAGAAGGATGAAAGACCATGCAGAACTAATCCAATTCCTAAAAAATTCTTCTCTCTTGAATCAAATAGAAAGACAAAGCCAATATAAAAAGAAAGAGTTCACTAAAATGCTGAATTCTATATACGTTAACTCAAAAAACTCTACACATTTCGTTATAAGTCGGAAATTGATTTCTGAGACTAAATTGTAAACTAGATAAACTCATCTTTAACAGAAAAAGTTTGAAAAATGTATTGTAATTACAATTAATATGTTCTAAGGCAATACGTCTAGTAAAAATTTCATTTCTTGTACGTTGATTCAAGAAAATATGAAGGAAGTCAAATTTCACAATAGAAGTAGATGAAAGACCATGCAGAACTAATCCAAATCCTAAAAAATTTCATCTATCTTGAATCAAATAGAAAGACAAAGCCAACACAAGAAGAAAGAGTTCATAAAAATGTTGAATTTTATATACGTTAACTCAAAAAAGTCTACACATTTCGTTATAAGTCGGAAATTGATTTCTAAGACTAAATTGTAAACTAGATAAACTCATCTTTAACAGAAAAAGTTTGAAAAATGTATTGTAATTACAATTAATATGTTCTAAGGCAATACGTCTAGTAAAAATTGCATTTTTATGTACGTTGATTCAAGAAAATATGAAGGAAGTCAAATTTAACAATAGAAGAAGGATGAAAGACCATGCAGAACTAATCCAAATCCTAACAAATTTCTTCTATCTTGAATCAAATAGAAAGACAAATTTACACAAAAAGAAAGAGTTCATAAAAATGTTGAATTTTATATACGTTAACTCGAAAAAGTCTACACATTTCATTATAAGTCGGAAATTGATTTCTGAGACTAAATTGTAAACTAGATAAACTCATCTTTAACAGAAAAAGTTTGAAAAATGTATTGTAATTACAATTAATATGTTCTAAGGCAATACGTCTATTTAAAATTGCATTTCTATGTACGTTGATTCAAGAAAATATGAAGGAAGTCAAATTTCACAATAGAAGAAAGATGAAAGACCATACAGAACTAATCCAAATCCTAACAAATTTCATCTATCTTGAATCAAATAGAAAGACAAAGCCAACACAAAAAGAAAGAGTTCATAAAAATGTTGAATTTTATATACGTTAACTCAAAAAAGTCTACACATTTCGTTATAAGTCGGAAATTGATTTCTGAGACTAAATTGTAAACTAGATAAACTCATCTTTAACAGAAAAAGTTTGAAAAACATATTGTAATCACAATTAATATGTTCTAAAGTAGTACGTCTAGTAAAAAATGCATTTCTATGTATGTGGATTCAAGAATATATGAAGGAAGTCAAATTTCACAATATAAGAAAGACGAAAGACGAAGCAGAACTAATCCAAATCCTAACAAATTTCATCTATCTTGAATCAAATAGAAATACAAAGCCAACACAAAAAGAAAGAGATCTTAAAAATGTTGAATTTTATATACGTTAACCTAAAAAAGTCTACACACTTTGTTATAAGTCGGAAATTGATTTCTGAGACTAAATTGTAAACTAGATAAACTCATTTTTAACAAAAAAAGTTTGAAAAATGTATTGTAATTACAATTAATATGTCCTAAGGAAATATATCTAGCGAAAATTGCATTTCTATGTACGTTGATTCAAGAAAATCATAAGGAAGTCAAATTTCACACTAGAAGAAGGATGAAAGACCATGCAGAACTAATCCAAATCCTTACAAATTTCATCTATCTTGAATCAAATAGAAAGACAAAGCCAACACAAAAAGAAAGAGATCATAAAAATGTTGAATTTTATATACGTTAACTCAAAAAAGTCTACACACTTCGTTATATGTCTGAAATTGATTTCTGAAACTAAATTTTAAACTAGATAAACTCATCTTTAACAGAAAAAGTTTGAAAAATGTATTGTAATTACAAATAATATGTTCTAAGGAATTACGTCTAGTAAAAATTGCATTTCTATGTACGTTGATTCAAGAAAATATGAAGGAAGTCAAATTTCACAATAGAAGAAGGATGAAAGACCAGCCAGAACTAATCCAAATCCTAACAAATTTCATCTATATTGAATCAAACAGAAAGACAAAGCCAACACAAAAAGAAAGAATTCATAAAAATGTTGAATTTTTTATAAGTTAACTCAAAAAAGTCTACACACTTCGTTATAAGTCTGAAATTGATTTTTGAGACTAAATTGTAAACTAGATAAACTCATCTTTAACAGAAAAAGTTTGAACAACATATTGTAATCACAATTAATATGTTCTAAAGTAGTACATCTAGTAAAAATTGCATTTCCATGTATGTGGATTCAAGAATATATGAAGGAAGTCAAATTTCACAATATAAGAAAGACGAAAGGCGAAGCAGAACTAATCCAAATCCTAACAAATTTCATCTATCTTGAATCAAATAGAAAGACAATTTTTTTTGCTAGGTCAAAATGGTTTATTAAAGCAAAAAAACGTAATTACAAGAATTACAAAATGGGAGGCGCTAGGCCTCCACACCCCCATAAACCAAAGGGGCAAAAAAACTCTAAAAAACGCATAAAATAAACTCTTAAGCACTAAAAAATAGCATAAAGAAGAAAACTAATAACGTTTTCGCCCCTTATTTCCAACTCTAAAATTCCTCTTCTTGGGAATGAGATCATCGATTATTTTAGTCAGATCATAGTGCCCCTTGAATTCATCTTCATAATCATCATAAGTTTCATCATTGTCATAATCCTGTTCATTTTCATCTGAAGCATAATTACCACCTGGAACAAGCTTAATAGGAGATTGAACATTCTTTTTTGTTGACATTTTATCCATTTTCTTCTTTTTTTCCTCTAAATAGTCTCGTCGAAAGGCTGGATCTCTAATGAATTTAGTACGCACTTCATAAAGTTGAATAGTACTTGCCTCATCTAGTTCCTCTGTAGACAAAATATTATCTAGATCAAAAACATTTTCCTCCAACCCTGCTTGAATGTCCTTGTTATGCTCACGGCTTGGACTGTCCTCATTACACTTTGAATTCATAGCCATGATCTTGGCAGCTTGCTTGGCTACTTTTCTAGCTTGCTTCCTGGCTAGAATATCTGCATCAATTTCACCCCAATCTTTCGAACCCATACTATTATCCGAGTCACTAGAAACATCTTGTTCCTCCTCCACCAAAATCTCACTAGAATCATTAGTAAGGCCTAACTCTGAAGCTAGGGAACCATACTTGTTATTCACCACAAGTTCAGCTTGAAAAAGCTCATCCACCAAAGGAGTATCGAAAGATTTAAATTTAAAAGATGTACGTTTATTAGGGGAGTTCTTACCCATAACTATTTTCCAATCCTCTTTAGAACTGGTCGTACCCTTTTCAGGATTTTGCTTGAACACGGAATTTGTTTCCATAACTGAGTTTGTTATAAATGCAGAATCATACTGAATATTTGGAATATCTTCCAAATTCTTTTTAGACACGAACTCTTGCTGGGCTTTAAGAGTTTGCACGGACTGATCTCCCAAAATTGGCTGAGCTTCCCTAGTTTGCACGGACTCTTGCTGAGCTTTCCCAGTTTGTACGGACTCTTGCTGAGCTTTCCTAGTTTGCACGGACTCTTGTTCCCTAGTTTGCACGAATTGCTTGCTAGAGTTCCCTTGTGTACTATCTGCATTGTCAATATGGATAGAATTCTTACGTAAAGCAAGATCTTTTTTGGCTGAATTTTTTATACGTTAACTCAAAAAAGTCTACACACTTCGTTATATGTCTGAAATTGATTTCTGAAACTAAATTTTAAACTAGATAAACTCATCTTTAACAGAAAAAGTTTGAAAAATGTATTTTAATTACAAATAATATGTTCTAAGGAATTACATTTCTATGTACGTTGATTCAAGAAAATATGAAGGAAGTCAAATTTCACAATAGAAGAAGGATGAAAGACCAGCCAGAACTAATCCAAATTCTAACAAATTTCATCTATTTGAATCAAATAGAAAGACAAAGCCAACACAAAAAGAAATAGTTCATAAAATGTTGAGTTTTATATACCTTAACTCAAAAAAGTCTACACACTTCGTTATAAGTCTGAAATTGATTTCTGAAACTAAATTGTAAACTAGATAAACTCATCTTTAACAGAAAAAGTTTGAAAAATGTATTGTAGTCACAAATAGTATGTTCTAATGCATAACGTCTAGTAAAAATTGCATTTCTATACACGTTGATTCAAGAAAATATGAAGGAAATCAAATTTCACAATTTTTTTTTTTGCTAGGTCAAAAAGGTTTATTAAGCAAAAAACGTAATTACAAGAATTACAAAATTGGAGCACAATTCTCCCTACCCCCATAAACCGAAGGGGACAAAATAACGATTAAAAATAACAAAAGTAATAACCACAAAAAAGAAAATTAAAAGAAGCTACCTATATCTACAGCCAACTCCTTTCAATTCACTTCTGCTGCTACCAACTCTATACGATTTTATCTTAGAAAAAATTCCATCCATAATATCCATATCAAAAGCATAATTACCAAAGACATCTTCATCTTCATCCACATAAAACTCTCTGTCTTCATCCTCAGAGGCAAAGTCACCAGGAATAAGCTTAATAGGAGACGACTTACTAGGAGATTTTTTCTTTGAAATTTGCTCCCCCTTTTCTTTGAAATATTCTCGTCTAAAAGCTGGACTTCTAATGAACTGAGCACGCACCTCTTCCAACTGAATATTGCTTGCCACCTCTAATTCTTCCTTAGACAAAATATTATTCTTATCAAAAACAGTATCAACCAACCCCGCTTGAATTTCCATGTTAGTGTCACGGCTTGGAGATTCCCCAATAGACTTCCTGGGAGAAGATTCCAAACTTGAATCAGATTGCAAAGAACGCTTTGCTATAATATTAGCAGCCTGTTTGGCAACTTTCCTAGCTTTTTTCCTTGCTAAAATGTCAGCATCAACCTCACCCCAAGTTTTAGAGACCATACTAACATTTGAGTCACTAGATTCTACTTGATCCTCCTCCTCCTCCTCCTCCTCCTCCTCAATAATAACATTATCAAGGCCTAACTCAGATTTTAGAACATCAAATTTGTTTTTAACCACAACTTCAGTTTGCATCAACTTATCCGCAAAAGGAGTATAATCCTTCTCAAAAGGAGTAAAAGAGAAAGTACCTTTGCTAGGGGGTTTCTTTCCTTTCACTTCAGTCCATTCGTCTTTAGAAAAACTCTGTGCAGCCATGTCTTCCTGATTTTTACGTAAAGCTATATCTTTCTGAGCTGCAATAGTATTTTTACAATGAATAAACTTCATCTGAGCCTCACGCAACTCAGCAGCAGATTTAGCAAGCTCCTTTTCCAACTGATTAGCATTACTAACATCAGTAGGAGTGTTTTTAAGTTTTATCAAATCAACCACGGACTGACTGCATGGCCTGCATTGATAGAATCTGTACGTGCATTATCTTCTTTAGCTGCAGTTCCAACAGCTTCGGAAGTTTCTTTGTTCACGGCCTGGAGTTTAGCATTGTTCACGACTCTTATTTGGGTTTCCAACTCAGACACGGACTGAGCTTTAGAGTTTTGGTTTATCCCGGACTTTGCATGGTCTGCATGAGCAGATTGTGTACGTGCAGCAAGCGCGTCCTTGGCTGCAATTGCATTTTGCAATCTAAGCTGAGCATCACAAACCTCAGATTCAGATCGATCATCCTCCTTCTCAGCTGAAGCACCAACCATATTATCCTCCTTATTCTCCAGATTCAAAGACTTCTCCTCTTCCTCATTAGTTTTAGCTGATTTTGCTTGCCAAACTTGGATTGTAGGTTTATGAACAATCTGTTTTTCCTTACCAGCAGTCTTCATGCTATTCTTCTTTTTGTATTCACCATCAACATGCCCAATAATATTGCAATATAAACATAATTTAGGTGAATTTGGTATATCAACATATTGCCAAAAAAATTTACCTCCTGCAGTGATAGAGATGCGGTCAGGAATATGCTTAGCGAAGTCTATATCTACCAAAACAGCAGCGAAGTGACCATATTCCAGATTTAGGGTTCTTTGATCACCACAATTGGTGTTCCAAGGATTTTCCCAATAGAAAGTAATGATCTCTCAGTCCATATCTCAACAGGGAGACCAAGAAAACGTACCCAAACAGCTGCATGGGACGTTCTTTGTTTATCAGGATTAAAACCTGGGTACCAATCAATCAACCTCAGAATTTGTTGATTGACAAACCACTTTTCAGCACGAATCTTCTCCTTGTCTAATTCTGAAGATAACATAATAACAAAGAATCCTTTGCTCATAGGTATAAACTTACACCTATTCTTAAGTTTCCATTGATTTTCAAGGATTCTTTGAACCTCAACAAACTTTAAACCTGTAGCATCCAGCCTAGCTATGAAGCTATATTGAAAAGGCTTGCACCCTTCCTGATAATAATCATTAGGAATGACAAGAGCTGGCTCACCCTCAACAAGAGTAGGGTTTGGTAACAAGGAAATATCTACTGAAGTTGGATTTAGGGTTTTACGTTCCCTAACTTTTTCAGCAAAAGAAACTGTTTTAGCATGGTTCTGATTTGAGCTACTAGGAACGTTAGCTAAAGAATGAATCATCATGAATCAACGTATTGATTCTGATAATCCAAAAACGTAAAGCTTGAAACCCTAAACGTGAAAAAATTTGGTTTTCCAAAATCGCCAAAAACAGAAAAAAACGGACATTCTCTTTCATGGGACTGAGGTCTTTTAACTTGCTCAAATTTCACAATAGAAGAATGATGAAAGACCATGCATAACTAATCCGAATCCTAACAAATTTCATCTATCTTGAATCAAATAGAAAGACAAAGCCAACAAAAAAAGAAAGAGTTCATAAAAATTTTGAATTTTATAAACGTCAACTCAAAAAAGTCTACGCACTTCGTTATAAGTCGGAAATTGATTTCTGAGACTAAATTGTAAACTTCATAAACTCATCTTTAACAGAAAAAGTCTGAAAAATGTTTTTTAATTACAATTAATATGTTCTAAGGCAATAGCTCTAGTAAAAATTGCATTTATATGTACGTTGATTCAAGAGATATGAAGGAAGTCAAATTTCACACTAGAAGAAGGATGAAAGACAAAGCCAACCAAAAAAGAACTAATCCAAATCCTAACAAATTTCATCTATATTGAATCAAACAGAAAGACAAAGCCAACACAAAAAGAAAGAATTCATAAAAATGTTGAATTTTTTATACGTTAACTCAAAAAAGTCTACACACTTCGTTATAAGTCTGAAATTGATTTCTGAAACTAAATTGTAAACTAGATAAACTCATCTTTAACATAAAAGGTTTGAAAATGTATTCTAATCACAATTAATATGTTATAAAGTAGTACGTCTAGTAAAAATTGCATTTCCATGTATGTGGATTCAAGAATATATGAAGGAAGTCAAATTTCACAATATAAGAAAGACGAAAGACCAAGCAGAACTAATCCAAATCTTAACTAATTTCATCTAACTTGAATCAAATAGAAAGACAAAGCCAACACAAAAAGAAAGAGATCATAAAAATGTTGAATTTTATATACGTTAACCTAAAAAAGTCTACACACTTCGTTATAAGTCGGAAATTGATGTCTGAGACTAAATTGTAAACTAGATAAACTCATTTTTAACATAAAATTTTTGAAAATGTATTGTAATTACAATTAATATGTCCTAAGGCAATACATCTAGCAAAAATTGCATTTCTATGTACGTTGATTCAAGAAAATATGAAGGAAGTCAAATTTCACACTAGAAGAAGGATGAAAGACCATGCAGAACTAATCCAAATCATTACAAATATCATCTATCTTGAATCAAATAGAAAGACAAAGCCAACACAAAAAGAAAGAATTCATAAAAATGTTGAATTTTTTATACGTTAACTCAAAAAAGTCTACACACTTCGTTATAAGTCTGAAATTGATTTCTGAAACTAAATTGTAAACTAGATAAACTCATCTTTAACATAAAAGGTTTGAAAATGTATTCTAATCACAATTAATATGTTCTAAAGTAGTACGTCTAGTAAAAATTGCATTTCCATGTATGTGGATTCAAGAATATATGAAGGAAGTCAAATTTCACAATATAAGAAAGACGAAAGACCAAGCAGAACTAATCCAAATCTTAACTAATTTCATCTAACTTGAATCAAATAGAAAGACAAAGCCAACACAAAAAGAAAGAGATCATAAAAATGTTGAATTTTATATACGTTAACCTAAAAAAGTCTACACACTTCGTTATAAGTCGGAAATTGATGTCCGAGACTAAATTGTAAACTAGATAAACTCATTTTAACATAAAATTTTTGAAAATGTATTGTAATTACAATTAATATGTCCTAAGGCAATACATCTAGCAAAAATTGCATTTCTATGTACGTTGATTCAAGAAAATATGAAGGAAGTCAAATTTCACACTAGAAGAAGGATGAAAGACCATGCAGAACTAATCCAAATCATTACAAATATCATCTATCTTGAATCAAATAGAAAGACAAAGCCAACACAAAAAGAAAGAGATCATGAAAATGTTGAATTTTATATACGTTAACTCAAAAAAGTCTACACACTTCGTTATATTTCTGAAATTGATTTTTGAAACTAAACTTTAAACTATATAAACTCATCTTGAACAGAAAAAGTTTGAAAAATGTATTGTAATTACAAATAATATGTTCTAAGGAATTACGTCTAGTAAAAATTGCATTTCTATGTACGTTGATTCAAGAAAATATGAAGGAAGTCAAATTTCACAATAGAAGAAGGATGAAAGACCAGCCAGAACTAATCCAAATTCTAACAAATTTCATCTATTTGAATCAAATAGATAGACAAAGCCAACACAAAAAGAAAGAGTTCATAAAAATGTTGAGTTTTATATACCTTAACTCAAAAAAGTCTACACACTTAGTTATAAGTCTGAAATTGATTTCTGAACTAAATTGTAAACTAGATAAACTCATCTTTAACAGAAAAAGTTTGAAAAATGTATTGTAGTCACAAATAATATGTTCTAATGCATAACGTCTAGTAAAAATTGCATTTCTATACACGTTGATTCAAGAAAATATGAAGGAAGTCAAATTTTACAATAGAAGAAGGATGAAAGACCATGCAGAACTAATCCAAATCCTAACAAATTTCATCTATCTTGAATCAAATAGAAAGACAAAGCCAACACAAAAAGAAAGAGTTCATAAAAATGTTGAATTTTATATATGTTAACTCAAAAAAGTCTACACATTTCGTTATAAGTCGGAAATTGATTTCTGAGACTAAATTGTAAACTAGGTAAACTCATCTTTAACAGAAAATGTTTGAAAAATGTATTGTAATTACAATTTATATGTTCTAAGGCAATACGTCTAGTAAAAATTGCATTTCTATGTACGTTGATTCAAGAAAATATGAAGGAAGTCAAATTTCATAATAGAAGAAGGATGAAAGACCATGCACAACTAATCTGAATCCTAACAAATTTCATCTATCTTGAATCAAATGAAAAGACAAAGCCAACCAAAAAAGAAAGAGTTCATAAAAATTTTGAATTTTATAAACGTCAACTCAAAAAAGTCTACGCACTTCGTTATAAGTCGGAAATCGATTTCTGAGACTAAATCGTAAACTTCAGAAACTCATCTTTAACAGAAAAAGTTTGAAAAATGTTTTTTAATTACAATTAATATGTTCTAAGGCAATAGCTCTAGTAAAAATTGCATTTCTTTGTACGTTGATTCAAGAGATATGAAGGAAGTCAAATTTCACACCAGAAGAAGGATGAAAGACCATGTAGAACTAATCCAAATCTTAACAAATTTAATCTATCTTTAATGAAATAAAAAGACAAAGCAAACCAAAAAAGAAAAAGTTCATAAAAATGTTGAATTTTATATACCTTAACTCAAAAAAGTCTACACAATTCGTTATAAGTCTGAAATTGATTTTGAAACTAAATTGTAAACTAGATAAACTCATCTTTAACAGAAAAAGTTAGACAAATGTATTATAGTCACAAATAATATGTTCTAAGGCATTACGTCTAGTAAAAATTTCATTTCTATAGACGTTTATTCAAGAAAATATGAAGAAAGTTAAATTTCACAATAGAAGAAGGATGAAAGACCATGCAGAACTAATCCAAATCCTAACAAATTTCATCTATCTTGAATCAAATAAAAAGACAAAGCCAACAAAAAAAGAAATAGTTCATAAATTTTTTGAATTTTAAAAACGTTAACTCAAAAAAGTCTACACACTTCGTTATAAGTCGGAAATTGAATTCTGAGACTAAATCGTAAACTAGATAAACTCATCTTTAACAGAAAAAGTTCAAAAAATGTATTGTAATCACAAATAATATGTTCTAAAGCATTACGTCTAGTAAAAATTGCATTTCTATGTACGTTGATTCAAGAAAATATGAAGGAAGGCGAATTTCACAATATAAGAAGGACGAAAGACCAAGAAGAACTAATCCAAATCCTAACAAATTTCATCTATATTGAATCAAACAGAAAGACAAAGCCAACGCAAAAAGAAAGAGTTCATAAAAATGTTGAATTTTATATACGTTAACTCAAAAAAGTCTACACACTTCGTTATAAGTCTGAAATTGATTACTGAAACTAAATTGTAAACTAGATAACCTCATCTTTAACAGAAAAAGTTAGACAAATGTATTATAGTCACAAATAATATGTTCTAAGGCATTACGTCTAGAAAAAATTGCATTTCTATGTACGTTGGTTCAAGAAAATATGATGGAAGTTAAATTTCACAATAGAAGAAGGATGAAAGACCATGCAGAACTAATCCAAATCCTAACAAATTTCATCTATATTGAATCAAATAAAAAGACAAAGCCAACAAAAAAAGAAAGAGTTCATAAAAATTTTGAATTTTACAAACGTTAACTCAAAAAAGTCTACACACTTCGTTATAAGTCGGAAATTGAATTCTGAGACTAAATCGTAAACTAGATAAACTCATCTTTAACAGAAAAAGTTTGAAAATGTATTGTAATCACAAATAATATGTTCTAAGGCATTACGTCTAGTAAAAATTGCATTTCTATGTACTTGATTCAAGAAAATATGAAGGAAGTCAAATTTCACAATATAAGAAGGACGAAAGACTAGCCAGAACTAACCCATATTATAACAAATTTCTTCTATTTGAATCAAATTGAAAGACAAAGCCAACACAAAAAGAAAGAGGTCATAAAAATGTTGAGTTTTATATACCTTAACTCAAAAAATTCTACACACTTCGTTATAAGTCTGAAATTTGTTTCTGAAACTAAATTGTAAACTAGATAAACTCATCTTTAACAGAAAAAGTTTGAAAAATGTATTGTAGTCACAAATAATATGTTCTAATGCATAACGTCTAGTAAAAATTGCATTTCTATACACGTTGATTCAAGAAAATATGAAGGAAGTCAAATTTCACAATTTTTTTTTTCTAGGTTAAAAAGGTTTATTACGCAAAAAACGTAATTACAAGAATTACAAAATTGGAGCACAATTCTCCCTACCCTCATAAACCGAAGGGGACAAAATAACGATTAAAAATAACAAAAGTAATAAGCACAAAAAAGAAAATTAAAAAGAAGCTACCTATATCTACAGCCAACTCCTTTCAATTTACTTCTGCTGCTACCAACTCTATACGATTTGCTCTTAGAAAAAATTCCATCCATAATATCCATATCAAAAGCATAATTACCCAAGACATCTTCATCTTCATCCACATAAAACTCTCCGTGTTCATCCTCAGAGGCAAAGTTACCAGGAATAAGCTTAATAGGAGACAACTTACTAAGAGATTTTTTCTTTGAAATTTGCTCCCTCTTTTCTTTGAAATATTCTCGTCTAAAAGCTAGACTTCTAATGAACTGAGCACGCACCTCTTCCAACTGAATATTGCTTGCCACCTCTAATTCTTCCTTAGACAAAATATTATTCTTATCAAAAACATTATCAACCAACCCCGCTTGAATTTCCATGTTAGTGTCACGGCTTGGAGATTCCCCAATAGACTTGCTGGGAGAAGATTCCAAACTTGAATCAGATTGCAAAGAACGCTTTGCTATAATATTAACAGCATGTTTGGCAACTTTCCTAGCTTTTTTCCTTGCTAAAATGTCAGCATCAACCTCACCCCAAGTTTTAGAGACCATACTAACATTTGAGTCACTAGATTCTACTTGATCCTCCTCCTCCTCCTCCTCAATAATAACATTATCAAGGCCTAACTCAGATTCTAGAACATCAAATTTGTTTTTAACCACAACTTCAGTTTGCATCAACTTATCCGCAAAAGGAGTATAATCCTTCTCAAAAGGAGTAAAAGAAAAAGTACCTTTGCTAGGGGGATTCTTTCCTTTCACTTCAGTCCATTCGTCTTTAGAAAAACTCTGTGCAGCCATGTCTTCTTGATTTTTACGTAAATCTATATCTTTCTGAGATGTAATAATATTTTTACAATGAATAAACTTCATCTGAGCCTCACGCAACTCAGCAGAAGATTTAGCAAGCTCCTTTTCCAACTGATTAGCATTACTAACTTCAGTAGGAGTGTTTTTAAGTTTTATCAAATCAACCACTGACTGACCTGCATGGTCTGCATTGATAGAATTTGTACGTGCATTATCTTCTTTAGCTGCAGTTCCAACAGCTTCGGAAGTTTCTTTGTTCACGGCCTGGAGTTAGCATTGTTCACGACTCTTATTTGGGTTTCCAACTCAGGACTGAGCTTTAGAGTTTTGGTTTATCCCGGACTTTGCATGGTCTGCATGAGCAGATTGTGTACGTGAAGCAAGCGCGTCCTTGGCTGCAATTGCGTTTTGCAATCTAAGCTGAGCCTCACAAACCTCAGATTCAGATCGATCATCCTCCTTCTCAGCTGAAGCACCAACCATATTATCCTCCTTATTCTCCAGATTCAAAGACTTCTCCTCTTCCTCATTAGTTTTAGCTGATTTGGCTTGCCAAACTTGGATTGTAGGTTTATGAACAATCTGTTTTTCCTTACCAGCAGTCTTCATGCAATTCTTCTTTTTGCATTCACCATCAACATGCCCAATAATATTGCAATATAAACAGAATTTAGGTGAATTTGGTATATCAACATATTGCCAAAAAAATTTACCTCCTGCAGTGATAGAGATGCGGTCAGGAATATGCTTTGCGAAGTATATATCTACCAAAACAGCAGCGAAGTGACCATATTCCAGATTTAGGGTTCTTTGATCCACCACAAATGGTGTTCCAAGGATTTTCCCAATAGAAAGTAATGATCTCTCAGTCCATATCTCAACAGGGAGACCAAGAAAACGTACCCAAACAGCTGCATGGGACGTTCTTTGTTTATCAGGATTAAAACCTGGGTACCAATCAATCAACCTCAGAATTTGTTGATTGACAAACCACTTTTCAGCACGAATCTTCTCCTTGTCTAATTCTGAAGATAACATAATAACAAAGAATCCTTTGCTCATAGGTATAAACTTACACCTATTCTTAAGTTTCCATTGATTTTCAAGGATTGTTTGAACCTCAACAAACTTTAAACCTGTAGCATCCAGCCTAGCTATGAAGCTATATTGAAAAGGCTTGCACCCTTCCTGATAATAATCATTAGGAATGACAAGAGCTGGCTCACCCTCAACAAGAGTAGGGTTTGGTAACAAGGAAATATCTACTGAAGTTGGATTTAGGGTTTTACGTTCCCTAACTTTTTCAGCAAAAGAAACTGTTTTAGCATGGTTCTGATTTGAGCTACTAGGAACGTTAACTAAAGAATGAATCATCATGAATCAACGTATTGATTCTGATAATCCAAAAACGTAAAGCTTGAAACCCTAAACGTGAAAAAATTTGGTTTTCCAAAATCGCCAAAAACAGAAAAAAAAACGGACATTCTCTTTCATGGGACTGAGGTCTTTTAACTTGCTCAAATTTCACAATAGAAGAATGATGAATGACCATGCATAACTAATCCGAATCCTAACAAATTTCATCTATCTTGAATCAAATAAAAAGACAAAGCCAACAAAAAAAGAAAGAGTTCATAAAAATTTTGAATTTTATAAACGTCAACTCAAAAGAGTCTACGCACTTCGTTATAAGTCGGAAATTGATTTCTGAGACTAAATTGTAAACTTCATAAACTCATCTTTAACAGAAAAAGTCTGAAAAATGTTTTTTAATTACAATTAATATGTTCTAAGGCAATAGCTCTAGTAAAAATTGCATTTATATGTACGTTGATTCAAGAGATATGAAGGAAGTCAAATTTCACACTAGAAGAAGGATGAAAGACCATGTAGAACTAATCCAAATCTTAACAAATTTAATCTATCTTGAATCAAATAAAAAGACAAAGCGAACCAAAAAAGAAAGAGTTCATAAAAATGTTGAATTTTATATACCTTAACTCAAAAAATTCTACACACTTCGTTATAAGTCTGAAATTGATTTCTGAAACTAAATTGTAAACTAGATAAACTCATCTTTAACATAAAAGGTTTGAAAATGTATTGTAATCACAAATAATATTTACTAAGGCATGATGTATAGTAAAAATTTCATTTCTATGTACGTTGATTCAAGAAAATATGAAGGAAGTCAAATTTAGCAATAGAAGAAGGATGAAAGACCAGCCAGAACTAACCCAAATTCTAACAAATTTCATCTATTTGAATCAAATTGAAATACAAAACCAACATAAAAAGAAAGAGTTCATAAAAATGTTGAATTTTTTATACGTTAACTCAAAAAATTCTACACACTACGTTATAAGTCGGAAGTTGATTTCTGAGACTAAATTGTAAACTAGATAAACTCATCTTTAACAGAAAAAGTTTGAAAAATATATTGTAATCACAATTAATATGTTCTAAAGTAGTACGTCTAGTAAAAGTTGCATTTCTATGTATGTTGATTCAAGAATATATGAAGGAAGTCAAATTTCAAAATATAAGAAAGACGAAAGACCAAGCAGAACTAATTCAAATCTTAATAAATTTCATCTATCTTGAATCAAATAGAAAGACAAAGCCAACACAAAAAAAAAAGAGATCATAAAAATGTTGAATTTTATATACGTTAACCTAAAAAAGTCTACACACTTCGTTATAAGTCGGAAATTGATTTCTGAGACTAAATTGTAAACTAGATAAATTCATTTTTAACAGAAAAAGTTTGAGAAATGTGTTGTAATTACAATTAATATGTCCTAAGGCAATACATCTAGCAAAAATTGCATTTCTATGTACGTTGATTCAAGAAAATATGAAGGAAGTCAAATTTCACACTAGATGAAGGATGAAAGACCATGCAGAACTAATCCAAATTCTTACAAATTTCATCTATCTTGAATCAAATAGAAAGATAAAGCCAACACAAAAAGAAAGAGATCATAAAAATGTTGAATTTTATATACGTTAGCTCAAAAAAGTCTACACACTTCGTTATATGTCTGTAATTGATTTCTAAAACTAAATTGTAAACTAGATAAACTCATCTTTAACAGAAAAAGTTTGAAAAATGTATTGTAGTCACAAATAATATGTTCTAATGCATAACGTCTAGTAAAAATTGCATTTCTATACACGTTGATTCAAGAAAATATGAAGGAAGTCAAATTTCACAATAGAAGAAGGATGAAAGGCCATGCATAACTAATCCGAATCCTAACAAATTTCATCTATCTTGAATCAAATAAAAAGACAAAGCCAACCAAAAAAGAAAGAGTTCATAAAAATTTTGAATTTTATAAACGTCAACTCAAAAAAGTCTAAGCACTTCGTTATAAGTCGGAAATTGATTTCTGAGACTAAATTGTAAACTTCATAAACTCATTTTTAACAGAAAAAGTTTGAAAAATGTTTTTTAATTACAATTAATATGTTCTAAGGCAATAGCTCTAGTAAAAATTGCATTTCTTTGTACGTTGATTCAAGAGATATGAAGGAAGTCAAATTTCACACGAGAAGAAGGATGAAAGACCATGTAGAACTAATCCAAATCTTAACAAATTTAATCTATCTTGAATCAAATAAAAAGACAAAGCGAACCAAAAAAGAAAGAGTTCATAAAAATGTTGAATTTTATATACCTTAACTCAAAAAAGTCTACACAATTCGTTATAAGTCTAAAATTGATTTCTGAAACTAAATTGTAAACTAGATAAACTCATCTTTAACAGAAAAAGTTAGACAAATGTATTATAGTCACAAATAATATGTTCTAAGGCATTACATCTAGTAAAAATGCATTTCTATGTACGTTGGTTCAACAAAAAAAGACAAAGCAAACAAAAAAAGAAATAGTTCATAAAAATTTTGAATTTTACAAACGTTAACTCAAAAAAGTCTACACACTTCTTTATAAGTCGGAAATTGAATTCTGAGACTAAATCGTAAACTAGATAAACTCATCTTTAACAGAAAAAGTTCGAAAAATGTATTGTAATCACAAATAATATGTTATAAAGCATTACGTCTAGTAAAAATTGCATTTCTATGTACGTTAATTCAAGAAAATATGAAGGAAGGCGAATTTCACAATATAAGAAGGACGAAAGACCAAGAAGAACTAATCCAAATCCTAACAAATTTCATCTATATTGAATCAAACAGAAAGACAAAGCCAACACAAAAAGAAAGAGTTCATAAAAATGTTGAATTTTATATACGTTAACTCAAAAAAGTCTACACACTTCGTTATAAGTCTGAAATTGATTTCTGAAACTAAATTGTAAACTAGATAAACTCATCTTTAACATAAAAAGTTAGAAAAATGTATTATAGTCACAAATAATATGTTCTAAGGCATTACGTCTAGTAAAAATTGCATTTCTATGTACGTTGGTTCAAGAAAATATGAAGGAAGTTAAATTTCACAATAGAAGAAAGATGAAAGACCATGCAGAACTAATCCAAATCCTAACAAATTTCATCGATATTGAATCAAATAAAAAGACAAAGCCAACAAAAAAAGAAAGAGTTCATAAAAATTTTGAATTTTACAAACGTTAACTCAAAAAAGCTACACACTTCGTTATAAGTCGGAAATTGAATTCTGAGACTAAATCGTAAACTAGATAAACTCATCTTTAACAGAAAAAGTTCGAAAAATGTATTGTAATCACAAATAATATGTTATAAAGCATCACGTGTAGTAAAAATTGCATTTCTATGTACGTTGATTCAAGAAAATATGAAGGAAGGCGAATTTCACAATATAAGAAAGACGAAAGACCAAGAAGAACTAATCCAATTCCTAACAAATTTCATCTATATTGAATTAAATAAAAAGACAAAGCCAACAAAAAAAGAAAGAGTTCATAAAAATTTTGAATTTTACAAACGTTAACTCAAAAAAGTCTACACACTTCGTTATAAGTCGGAAGTTGAATTCTGAGACTAAATTGTAAACTAGATAAACTCATTTTTAACAGAAAAATTTTGAAAAATGTATTGTAATTACAATTAATATGTCCTAAGGCAATACATCTAGCAAAATTGCATTTCTATGTACGTTGATTCAAGAAAATATGAAGGAAGTCAAATTTCACACTAGAAGAAGGATGAAAGACCATGCAGAACTAATCCAAATCCTTACAAATTTCATCTATCTTGAATCAAATAGAAAGACAAAGCTAACACAAAAAGAAAGAGATCATGAAAATGTTGAATTTTATATACGTTAACTCAAAAAAGTCTACACACTTTATATGTCTGAAATTGATTTCTGAAACTAAATTTTAAACTAGATAAACTCATCTTTAACAGAAAAAGTTTGAAAAATGTATTGTAATCACAAATAATATGTTCTAATGCATAACGTCTAGTAAAAATTGCATTTCTATGTACGTTGGTTCAAGAAAATATGAAGGAAGTTAAATTTCACAATAGAACAAAGATGAAAGACCATGCAGAACTAATCCAAATCCTAACAAATTTCATCGATATTGAATCAAATAAAAAGACAAAGCCAACAAAAAAAGAAAGAGTTCATAAAATTTTTGAATTTTACAAACGTTAACTCAAAAAAGCTACACACTTCGTTATAAGTCGGAAATTGAATTCTGAGACTAAATCGTAAACTAGATAAACTCATCTTTAACAGAAAAAGTTCGAAAAATGTATTGTAAACTAGATAAACTCTTCGAAAAATTGCATTTCTATGTACGTTGATTCAAGAAAATATGAAGGAAGGCGAATTTCACAATATAAGAAGGACGAAAGACCAAGAAGAACTAATCCAAATCCTAACAAATTTCGTCTATATTGAATCAAACATAAAGACAAAGCCAACACAAAAAGAAAGAGTTCATAAAAGTGTTGAATTTTATATACGTTAACTCAAAAAAGTCTACACACTTCGTTATAAGTCTGAAATTGATTTCTGAAACTAAATTGTAAACTAGATAAACTCATCTTTAACATAAAAAGTTAGACAAATGTATTATAGTCACAAATAATATGTTCTAAGGCATTACGTCTAGTAAACATTGCATTTCTGTGTACGTTGTTTCGAGAAAATATGAAGGAAGTTAAATTTCAAAATAGAAGAAGGATGAAAGACCATGCAGAACTAATCCAAATCCTAACAAATTTTAATCTATATTGAATCAAATAAAAATACAAAGCCAACAAAAAAAGAAAGAGTCTATAAAAATTTTGAATTTTACAAACGTTAACTCAAAAAAGTCTACAAACTTCGTTATAAGTCGGAAATTGAATTCTGAGACTAAATCGTAAACTAGATAACCTCATCTTTAACATAAAAAGTTTGAAAAATGTATTGTAATCACAAATAATATGTTATAAAGCATTACATCTAGTAAAAATTGCATTTCCATGTACGTTGATTCAAGAAAATATGAAGGAAGGCGAATTTCACAATATAAGAAGGACGAAAGACCAAGAAGAACTAATCCAAATCCTAACAAATTTCATCTATCTTGAATCAAACAGAAAGACAAAGCCAACACAAAAAGAAAGAGTTCATAAAAATGTTGAATTTTATATACGTTAACTCAAAAAAGTCTACACACTTCGTTATAAGTCTGAAATTGATTTCTGAAACTAAATTGTAAACCAGATAAACTCATCTTTAACATAAAATGTTTGAAAATGTATTGTAATCACAAATAATATTTACTAAGGCATTACGTCTAGTAAAAATTGCATTTCTATATACGTTGATTTAAGAAAATATGAAGGAAGTCAAATTTCACAATAGAAGAAGGATGAAAGACCATGCATAACTAATCCAAATCCTAACAAATTTCTTCTATCTTGAATTAAATAGAAAGACACAGCCAACACAAATGAAAGAGTTCATAAAATTTTGAATTTTATATACGTTAACTCAAAAAAGTCTATAAGTCGGAAATTGATTTCTGAGACTAAATCGTAAACTAGATAAACTCATCTTTAACAGAAATAGTTTGAAAAGTGTATTGTAATCACAAATAATATGTTCTAAAGCATTACGTCTAGTAAAAATTGCATTTCTATGTACGTTGATTCAAGAAAATATGAAGGAAGGCAAATTTCACAATAGAAGAAGGATGAAAGACCAAGAAGAACTAACCCAAATCCAAACAAACTTTCTTGAATCAAATATAAAGACAAAGCCAACACAAAAAGAAAGAGTTCATAAAAATGTTGAATTTTATATACCTTAACTCAAAAAAGTCTACACACTTCGTTATAAGTCTGAAATTGATTTCTGAAACTAAATTGTAAACTAGATAAACTCATCTTTAATAGAAAAAGTTTGAAAAATGTATTGTAGTCACAAATAATATGTTCTAAGGCATTACGCCTAGTAAAAATTGCATTTCTATATACGTTGATTCAAGAAAATATAAAGGAAGTCAAATTTCACAATAGAAGAAGGATGAAAGACCATGCATAACTAATCCAAATCCTAACAAATTTCATCTATCTTGAATCAAATAGAAAGACAAAGCCAACACAAATGAAAGAGTTCATAAAATTTTGAATTTTATATTTTTTTTTTGCTAGGTCAAAATGGTTTATTAAAGCAAAAAACGTAATTACAAGAATTACAAAATGGGAGGTTCTAGACCTCCCCACCCCCATAAACCAAAGGGGAGAAAAAGAACTCTAAAAACTCATAAAATAAGCTCCTAAACATTAAAAATTAGCATAAAGAAGAGAACTAGGAAATTAAAAACGTTTTTGTCGTCCAACTCTAAAATTCTTCTTCTTGGGAATGAGATCATCAATTATTTGAGTTAAATCATAGGGATCCTTGTATTCATCTACATAATCATCATAGCCATAATCCTCTTCATTTTCTTCTAAAGTATAATTACCACCTGGAACAAGCTTAATAGGAGATTGAGCTTTCTTCTTAGTTAACATTCTATCCATTTGCTCCTTTTTTTTCCTTGAAATAATCTTGTCTAAAGGCTGGATCTCTAATGAATTTAGCACGCACTTCATCAATCTGAATAGTACTTGCTTCCTCTAATTCCTCCCTAGACAAAATATTACCCATATCAAAAACATTTTCCTCCAACCCTGCTTGAATATCCTTGTTATGCTCACGGCTTGGACTGTCCTCATTATACTTTGAATTCATAGCCATGATCTTGGCAGCTTGCTTGGCCACTTTTCTAGTTTGCTTCCTGGCTAGAATATCTGCATCAACTTCACCCCAATCTTTCGAACCCATACTATTGGCCGAGTCACTAGAATCATCTTGTTCCTCCTCCACCAAAACCTCACTAGAAACGTTAGCAAGGCCTAACTCAAATTCTAGGGCACCATACTTGTTATTTACCACTAATTCTGCTTGAAAAATCTCATCCACAGAAGTAGTTTCAAAAGATTTAAATTTAAAAGGAGTACCTTTGTTTGGAGAGCTCTTACTCTTTACTGTTTTCCAATCCTCTTTAGATGATCCTTGTTTAGAAATAGAAGCAGTCACGGCCTGAAGATCAGTTTGCTTGGATTACTCTTGGTTATAGATTCAGGCTTTGAAGAAGTATCCAAATCAGCCACGGCCTGAATATGAGTTGATGTTTTTGCTTGGATATGGGAAAATCTGTACGATCAGCAAACTCCAAATCCTTGTTGTACACGGACTGCCTATCCACGTGAGTTTGCTTAGACACGGACATATTTTTAGACTTGTTCACAAGTCGGAAATTGATTTCTGAAACTAAATCGAAACTAGATAAACTCATCTTTCACAGAAAAAGTTTGAAAAGTGTATTGTAATCACAAATAATATGTTTTAAAGCATTACGTCGAGTAAAAATTGCAGTTTTATGTACTTTGATTCAAGAAAATATAAAGGAAGGCAAATTTCACAATAGAAGAAGGATGAAAGACCAAGAAGAACTAACCCAAATCTTAACAAATTTCATCTATCTTGAATCAAATAGAAA
Organism: Papaver somniferum; assembly: GCF_003573695.1. NCBI lineage: Eukaryota > Viridiplantae > Streptophyta > Magnoliopsida > Ranunculales > Papaveraceae > Papaver > Papaver somniferum. The sequence continues at coordinate 198,600 of NW_020623045.1, forward strand.
GACAAAGCTAATACAAAAAGAAAGAGATCATAAATTTTTTGACTTTTATATACGTTAACCTAAAAAAGCACACTTCGTTATAAGTCGGAAATTGATTTCTGAGATTAAATTGTAAACTAGATAAACTCATTTTTAACAGAAAAAGTTTGAGAAATGTATTGTAGTCACAAATAATATGTTCTAGTGCATAACGTCTAGTAAAAATTGCATTTCTATACACGTTGATTCAAGAAAATATGAAGGAAGTCAAATTTCACAATAGAAGAAGGATGAAAGACCATGCATAACTAATCCGAATCCTAACAAATTTCATCTATCTTAAATCAAATAAAAAGACAAAGCAAACCAAAAAAGAAAGAGTTCATAAAAATTTTGAATTTTATAAACGTCAACTCAAAAAAGTCTACACACTATAAGTCGGAAATTGATTTTTGAGACTAAATTGTAAACAACATAAACTCATTTTTAACAGATAAAGGTTGAAAATTTTTTTGTAGTCACAAATATTATGTTCTAAGGCATTATGTCTAGTAAAAATTGCATTTCTATATACGTTGATTCAAGAAAATATGAAGGAAGTCAAATTTCACAATAGAAGAAGGATAAAAGACCATGCTTACTAATCCAAATCCTGACAAATTTCATCTATCTTGGATCTAATAGAAAGACAAAGCCAACACAAAAAGAAAGAGTTCATAAAAATGTTGAATTTTATATACGTTGACTCAAAAAAGTCCATACACTTCGTTATAAGTCTGAAATTGATTTCTGACACTAAATTGTAAACTAGATAAACTCATCTTTAACAGAAAAAGTTTGAAAAATGTATTGTAGTCACAAATAATATGTTCTAAGGCATTACGTCTACTAAAAATTGCATTTCTATATACGTTGATTTAAGAAAATATGAAGGAAGTCAAATTTCACAATAGAAGAAGGATGAAAGACCATGCATAACTAATCCAAATCCTAACAAATTTCTTCTATCTTGAATTAAATAGAAAGACACAGCCAACACAAATGAAAGAGTTCATAAAATTTTGAATTTTATATACGTTAACTCAAAAAAGTCTATAAGTCGGAAATTGATTTCTGAGACAAATCGTAAACTAGATAAACTCATCTTTAACAGAAAAAGTTTGAAAAGTGTATTGTAATCACAAATAATATGTTCTAAAGCATTACGTCTAGTAAAAATTGCATTTCTATGTACGTTGATTCTAGAAAATATGAAGGAAGGCAACTTTCACAATAGAAGAAGGATGAAAGACCAAGAAAAACTAATCCAAATCCAAACAAATTTCATCTATCTTGAATCAAATAGAAAGACAAAGCCAACACAAAAAGAAAGAGTTCATAAAAATGTTGAATTTTATATACCTTAACTCAAAAAAGTCTACACACTTCGTTATAAGCTTGAAATTGATTTCTGAAACTAAATTGTAAACTAGATAAACTCATCTTTAACAGAAAAATCTTGAATGAAATAGAAATACAAAACCAACACATAGAGAAAGAGTTCATAAAAATGTTGAATTTTATATACGTTAACTCAAAAAAATCTACACACTTCGTTATAAGTCGGAAATTGATTTCAAAATTGTAAACTAGATAAACTCATCTTTAACAGAAAAAGTTTGAAAAATTTATTGTAATCACAAATAATATGTTATAAGGCATTACGTCTAGTAAAAATTGCATTTTTATATACGTTGATTAAAGAAAATATGAAGGAAGTCAAATCTCACAATAGAAGAAGGATGAAAGACCATGCATAACTAATCCAAATCCTAACAAATTTCATCTATCTTGAATCAAATAGAAAGACAAAGCCAACACAAATGAAAGAGTTCATAAAATTTTGAATTTTATATACGTTAACTCAAAAAGGTCTACAAGTCGGAAATTGATTTCTGAGACTAAATCGTAAACTAGATAAACTTATCTTTAATAGAAAAAGTTTGAAAAATGTATTGTAATCACAAAAAATATGTTTTAAGGCATTACGTCTAGTAAAAATTTCCTTTCTGTGTACGGTGATTCAAGAAAATATGAAGGAAGGCAAATTTCACAATAGAAGAAGGATGAAAGACCAAGAAGAACTAATCCAAATCCTAACAAATTTCATCTATCTTGAATCAAATAGAAAGACAGAGCCAACACCAAAAGAAAAAGTTCATAAAAATGTTGAATTTTATATACGTTAACTCAAAAAAGGCTACACCCTTCGTTATAAGTCTGAAATTGATTTTTAAAACTAAACCGTAAACTAGATAAACTCATCTTTAACAGAAAAAGTTTGAAAAATTTATTGTAATCACAAATAATATGTTCTAAGGCATTACATCTAGTAAAAATTGCATTTCTATGTACGTTGATTCAAGAAAATATGAAGGAAGGCAAATTTCACAATAGAAGAAGGATGAAAGACCAAGAAGTTACATGGATCAAAAATTATGGTAAACCAACAGCAGTTACGGATGATTGACTGGTATCCGGGTTTCAATCCAGAGAAACAGCGAACGTCCCATGCTGCTACATGGGTAAGATTTCTGGGTCTTCACATGGAGTTGTGGACTGAGAGATCTCTGTTGAGTATGGCCATTTTGCTGCTGTGCTTGTCGATATAGATTTCGCCAAACATATTCCAGAACGTATTCATCTATCAGCTGGAGGAAGTTCTGGCAGTACATTGATATACAACACTATCCAAAATTTTGTGCCATATGTAACATTATTGGGCATGAGGATGATGAGTGCAAAAGGAAGCTTGCGAAGTCGCATCCTTCCATGGAATCTGAGAAACAACTGGTACGTATAGAGAAACCTGCAAAACAAGTCTGGAAAGAAGTGAAACATAGAAATTCAGGTAAACAAAATATTGAATCAAATTATAATGATGCTGAAACAACTATTGTTATGCTGAATGATGGGGAGAATGTTTTGGAGACAATCAAACAACTGGAAGATACCTTAGCAAAAGCTGAAGATGATTTACGCAAGGCATCTGAGGATTGGAAAACTAAGCAGGCTGCGTTAGAGTATGCTTCTTCTAAGAAATCCACTAAACCGGCTAAGCAAACAACTTCTGCTGAGAAACCAACTAATTCTGGAGTAGTTTTATCTCCTAACAAATTTAGTGTGCTCGAGAATGAGGAAGGTTTAAATGAGAATGTTGATGATGTTGAAAGTGATTCAAGTTCAGATGAAAATTTTTCAGTTGCACAAGCAGCCTTGGGGGTTAAAGGTAAGAAGTGGGATGAGCTGCCTTTGGATAGGGAGACAGAGATAGCAAAAGGGCGATCAGAAGGAAGTTCTCGTAAGCCTGGAAGTTCTAATGCTGCGATATTGCTTTACTGCAACAGCATAACAATAGGGCGAATACAAGACAGGACACTACACGTGAGGATCACAATGGAAATATTGGGCTTTTACATAAGACCAATAACAATCAAAGCACGGACAGTGGTGCTGGGCCTGTGGAAAGTACTACTATTCGCTTAACCACGGAGGAGCATGAAGTTTTTTGTTCAATAACAAAATTTGATATTCAACAAAAGTTTTTGAAGGATTTATCTTTCCGAAAGAAGTATTTCAAGGAAATACAAGCTCAATCCAAAATAATGAAGACTCCAAATGCGAAAAATAAGAACAAAGAAAGAGGTGGAGGAACTTGATGATAATCCTAGTTTCCTTCTTTTTGTTAGTTATTTGTGTTTAGGAGCTTATTTTGTTAGATATTTTGATGTTATTTATCTCCCCTTTGGTTTATGGGGGAGGGGAGGCCTTGAGCCTCCCTTTTTGTAATTCTTGTAATTACGTTTTTTTGCTTAATAAACCATTTTTACCTAGAAAAAAAAAACCAAATCATAACAAATTTCATCTATCTTGAATCAAATAGAAAGACAAAGGCAACACAAAAAGAAAGAGTTCATAAAAATGTTCAATTTTATTTACGTTAACTCAAAAAATTCTACACACTTCGTTATAAATCGGAAATTGATTTCTGATACTAAATTGTAAACTAGATAAACTCATCTTTAACTGAAAAACTTTGAAACATGTATTGTAATTACAATTAATATGTTCTAAGGCAATAGCTCTAGTAAAAATTGTATTTCTAAGTACGTTGATCCAAGAAAAAAGTAAGGAAGTCAAATTTCACAATAGAAGAAGGATGAAAGACCAAGCAGAACTAATCCAAATCCTAACAAAATTTCATCTAGCTGAATCAAATAGAAAGAGAAAGCCAACACAAAAAGAAAGAGTTCATAAAAATGTTGAATTTTATATACCTTAACTCAAAAAAGTCTACACACATCGTTATAAGTCGGAAATTAATTTCTGAGACTACATTGTAAACTAGATAAACTCATTTTAACAGAAAAAGTTTGAAAAATGTATTGTAATCACAAATAATATGTTCTAAGGCATTACATCTAATAAAAATTGCATTTCTATGGACGTTGATTCAAGAAAATATGAAGGAAGTCAAATTTCACAATAGCAGAAGGATGAAAGACCAGCCAACTAATCCAAATTCTAATAAATTTCATCTATTTGAATCAAATTGAAAGACAAAGCCAATACAAAAAGAAAGAGTTCATAAAAATGTTGAATTTTATATACATTAACTCAAAAAAGTCTACACACTTCGTTATAAGTCGGAAATTGATTGCTGAGACTAAATTGTAAACTAGATAAAGTCATCTTTAATAAAAAAGTTCGAAAAATGTATTGTTATTATAATTAATATGTTCTAAAGCAATAGCTCTAGTAAAATTGCATTTCTATGTACGTTGATTCAAGAAAATATGAAAGAAGTCAGTTTCACAATAAAAGAAGGATGAAAGACCATGCAGAACTAATCCAAATCCTAACAAATTTCATGTATCTTGAATGAAATAGAAAGACAAAACCAACACAAAAACAAAGAGTTCATAAAAATGTTGAATTTTATATATGTTAACTCAAAAAAGTCTACACACTTCGTTATAATTCGGAAATTGATTGCTGAGACTAAATTGTAAACTAGATAAACTCATCTTTAACAGAAAAAGTTTGAAAAATGTATTGTAATCACAAATAATATGTTCTAAGGTATTACATCTAGTAAAAATTGCATTTCTATGTACGGTGATTCAAGAAAATATGAAGGAAGGCAAATTTCACAATAGAAGAAGGATGAAAGACCAAGAAGAACAAATCCAAATCCTAAAAAATTTCATGTATCTTGAATGAAATAGAAAGACAAAACCAACACAAAAAGAAAGAGTTCATAAAAATGTTGAATTTTATATACGTTAACTCAAAAAAGTCTACACACATCGTTATAAGTCGGAAATTAATTTCTGAGACTAAATTGTAAACTAGATAAACTCATCTTTAACAGAAAAAGTTTGAAAAATTTGTTGTAATCACAAATATTATGTTCTAAGGAATTACGTCTAGTAAAAATTGCATTTCTATGTACATTGATTCAAAAAAATATGAAGGAAGTCAAATCTCACAATAGCAGAAGGATGAAAGACCAGCCAACTAATCTAAACTCTAATAAATTTCATCTATTTGAATCAAATTGAAAGACAAAGCCAATACAAAAAGAAAGAGTTCATAAAAATGTTGAATTTTATATACGTTAACTCAAAAAAGTCTACACACTTCGTTATAAGTCGGAAATTTATTTCTGAGACTAAATTGTAAACTAGATAAACTCATCTTTAACAGAAAAAGTTTGAAAAATGTATTGTAATTACAATTAATATGTTCTAAGGCAATAGCTCTAGTAAAAATTGTATTTCTATGTACGTTGATCCAAGAAAATATGAAGGAAGTCAAATTATACAATGGAAGAAGGATGAAAGACAAAGCAGAACTAATCCAAATCCTAAAAAATTTCATCAATCTTGAATCAAATAGAAAGACAAAGCCAACACAAAAATTAAGATTTCATAAAAATGTTGAATTTTATATACGTTAACTCAAAAAAGTCTACACACTTCGTTATAAGTCGGAAATTGATTGCTGAGACTAAATTGTAAACTAGATAAACTCATCTTTAACAAAAAAAGTTTGAAAAATGTATTGTAATTACAATTAATATGTTCTAAGGCAAATCCTCTAGTAAAAATTGCATTTCTATGTACGTTGATTAAAGAAAATATGAAGGAAGTCAAATTTCACAATAGAAGAAGGATAAAAGACCATGCAGAACTAATCCAAATCCTAACAAATTTAATGTATCTTTAATGAAATAGAAAGACAAAACCAACACAAAAAGAAAGAGTTCATAAAAATGTTGAATTTTATATACGTTAACTCAAAAACGTCTACACACTTCGTTATAAGTCGGAAATTGATTGGTGAGTCTAAATTGTAAACTAGATAAACTCATCTTTAACAGAAAAAGTTTGAAAAATGTACTTTAATTACAATTAATATGTTCTAAGGCAATAGCTCTAGTAAAAATTGTATTTCTATGTACGTTGATCCAAGAAAATATGAAGGAAATCTATCACAATAGAAGAAGGATGAAAGACCAAGCAGAACTAATCCAAATTCTAAAAAATTTCATCTATCTCGAATCAAATAGAAAGAGAAAGCCAACACAAAAAGAAAAAGTTCATAAAAATGTTGAATTTTATATACGTTAACTCAAAAAAGTCTACACACATCGTTATAAGTCAGATATTGATTTGTGTGACTAAATTGTAAACTACATAAACTCATCTTTAACAGAAAAAGTTTGAAAAATGTATTGTAATCACAAATAATATGTTTTAAGGCATTACGTCTAGTAAAAATTGCATTTCTATGTACATTGATTCAAGAAAATATGAAGGAAGTCAAATTTCACAATAGCAAAAGGATGAAATTCCAGCCAACTAATCCAAATTCTAATAAATTTCATCTATTTGAATCAAATTGAAAGAGAAAGCCAATACAAAAAGAAAGAGTTCATAAAAATGTTGAATTTTATATACGTTAACTCAAAAAAGTCTACACACTTCGTTATAAGTCGGAAATTGATTTCTCTGACTAAATTGTAAACTAGATAAACTCATCTTTAATAGAAAAAGATTGAAAAATTTATTGTAATCACAAATAATATGTTCTAAGGCATTACGTCTAGTAAAAATTGCATTGCTATGTACATTGATTCAAGAAAATATGAAGGAAGTCAAATTTCACAATAGCAGAAGGATGAAAGACCGTGCAGAACTAATCAGAATCCTAACAAATTTCATGTATCTTGAATGAAATAGAAAGACAAAACCAACAAAAAAAGAAAATCTTGAATGAAGTAGAAAGACAAAACCAACACAAAGAGAAAGAGTTCATAAAAATGTTGAATTTTATATACGTTAACTCAAAAATGTCTACACACTTCGTTATAAGTCTGAAACTGATTTCTGAAACTAAATTGTAAACTAGATAAACTCATCTTTAACAGAAAAACTTTGAAAAATGTATTGTAATCACAAATAATATGTTCTAAGGCAATACGTCTAGTAAAAATTGCATTTCTATATACATTGATTAAAGAAAATATGAATGAAGTCAAATTTCACAATAGAAGAAGGATGAAAAGCCAGACAGAACTAATCCAAAATTTAACAAATTTCATCTATTTGAATCAAATTGAAAGACAAAGCCAACACAAAAAGAAAGAGTTCATAAAAATGTTGAACTTTATTTATGTTAACTCAAAAAAAGTCTACGCACTTCGTTATAAGTCGGAAATTGATTTCCGAGACTCAGTTGTAAACTAGATAAACTCATCTTTAACAGAGAAAGTTTAAAAAATGTATTGTAAGCACAGTTAACATGTTCTAAGGCAGTACGTCTAGTAAAAATTACATTTCTATGTATGTTGATTCAAGAACATATGAAGGAAGTCAAATTTCACAATAGAAGAAGGACGAAAGACCAAGCAGAAATAACCCAAATCATAACAAATTTCATTTATCTTGAATCAAATAGAAAGACAAAGGAAACACAAAAAGAAAGAGTTCATAAAAATGTTCAATTTTATTTACGTTAACTCAAAAAATTCTACACACTTCGTTATAAATCGGAAATTGATTTCTGAGACTAAAAATTGTAAACTAGATAAACTCATTTTTTTTTGCTAAATCCATGTTGTATTAATGAATAACCAATATGTACAAAGTGTTCATAAGAAAAGAGGTCAGAAGACCCCCAAAACTTACAAACTACTTGAATCTGAAATAAACAACATTAGGAAATTCTAAAGACAAAAGGAATCAGGCCTTTCATCATAATTTAAACCTTCACCATTACGAAAGATAAACTCATCTTTAACAGAAAAAGTTTGAAAACTGTATTGTAATTACAATTAATATGTTCTAAGGCATTACATCAAGTAAAAATTGCATTTCTATGTACATTGATTAAAGAAAATATGAAGGAAGTCAAATTTCACAATAGAAGAAGGATGAAAGGCCAGAGAGAACTAATCTAAATTCTAACAAATTTCATCTATTTGAATCAAATTGAAAGACAAAGCCAACACAAAAAGAAAGAGTTCATAAAAATGTTGAACTTTATTTACGTTAACTCAAAAAAAGTCCACGCACTTCGTTATAAGTCAGAAATTGATTTCCGAGACTCAGTTGTAAACTAGATAAACTCATCTTTAACAGAGAAAGTTTAAAAAATGTATTTTAAGCACAGTTAACATGTTCTAAGGCAGTACGTCTAGTAAAAATTACATTTCTATGTATGTTGATTCAAGAACATATGAAGGAAGTCAAATTTCACAATAAAAGAAGGACGAAAGACCAAGCAGAACTAACCTAAATCATAACAAATTTCATATATCTTGAATCAAATAGAAAGACAAAGGCAACACAAAAAGAAAGAGTTCATAAAAATGTTCAATTTTATTTAAGTTAACTCAAAAAATTCTACACACTTCGTTATAAATCGGAAATTGATTTCGGAGACTAAAGATTGTAAACTAGATAAACTCATCTTTAACAGAAAAAGTTTGAAAAATGTATTGTAATTACAATTAATATGTTCTAAGGTATTACATCTAGTAAAAATTGCATTTCTATGTACGTTGGTTCAAGGAAATATGAAGTAAGGCGAATTTCACAATAGAAGAAGGATGAAAGACCAAGAAGAACTAATCCAAATCCTAACAAATTTCATCTATCTTGAATCAAAAAGAAAGACAAAGCCAACACAAAAAGAAAAATTTCATAAAAATGTTGAATTTTATTTACGTTAAGTCAAAAAAAGTCTACACACTTTGTTATAAGTCGGATATTGATTTGTGAGACTAAATTGTAAACTACATAAACTCATATTTAACAGAAAAAGTTTGAAAAATTTATTGTAATAACAAATAATATGTTCTAAGGCATTACGTCTAGTAAAAATTGCATTTCTATGTACATTGATTCAAGAAAATATAAAGAAAGTCAAATTTCACAATAGCAGAAGGATGAAAGACCAGCCAACAAATTTAAAAATATAATAAATTTCATCTATTTGAATCAAATTGAAAGACAAAGCCAATACAAAAAGAAAGAGTTCATAAAAATGTTGAATTTTATATACGTTAACTCAAAAACGTCTACACACTTCGTTATAAGTCTGAAACTGATTTCTGAAACTAAATTGTAAACTAGATAAACTCATCTTTAACAGAAAAAGTTTGAAAAATTTATTGTAATCACAAATAATATGTTCTAAGGCATTACGTCTAGTAAAAATTGCATTTCTATGTACATTGATTCAAGAAAATATGAAGGAAGTCAAATTTCACAATAGCAGAAGGATGAAAGACCGTGCACAACTAACGCAAATCCTTACAGATTTCATGTATCTTGAATAAAATAGAAAGACAAAACTAACAAAAAAAGAAAATCTTGAATGAAATGGAAAGACAAAACCAACACAAAGAGAAAGAGTTCATAAAAATGTTGAATTTTATACACGTTAACTCGAAAAGTCTACACACTTCGTTATAAGTCTGAAACTGATTTCTGAAACTAAATTGTAAACTAGATAAACTCATCTTTAACAGAAAAAGTTTGAAAAATGTATTGTAATCACAAATAATATGTTCTAAGGCATTACGTCTAGTAAAAATTGCATTTCTATGTACATTGATTCAAGAAAATATGAAGGAAGTCAAATTTCACAATAGCAGAAGGATGAAAGACCAGCCAACAAATTTAAAAATATAATAAATTTCATCTATTTGAATCAAATTGAAAGACAAAGCCAATACAAAAAGAAAGAGTTCATAAAAATGTTTAATTTTATATACGTTAACTCAAAAAAGTCCACACACTTCGTTATAAGTCGGAAATTGATTGCTGAGACTAAATTGTAAACTAGATAAACTCATCTTTAATAAAAAAAAGTTTGAAAAATGTATTGTAATTACAATTAATATGTTCTAAGGTAATAGCTCTAGTAAAATTGCATTTCTATGTACGTTGATTCAAGAAAATATGAAAGAAGTCAATTTCACAATAATAGAAGGATGAAAAACCATGCAGAACTAATCCAAATCCTCACAGATTTCATGTATCTTGAATGAAATAGAAAGACAAAACCAAGAAATAAAAAAAATCTTGAATGAAATAGAAATACAAAACCAACACATAGAGAAAGAGTTCATAAAAATGTTGAATTGTATATACGTTAACTCAAAAAAATCTACACACTTCGTTATAAGTCGGAAATTGATTTCAAAATTGTAAACTAGATAAACTCATCTTTAACAGAAAAAGTTTGAAAAATTTATTGTAATCACAAATAATATGTTCTAAGGCATTACGTCTAGTAAAAATTGCATTTCTATGTACATTGATTCAAGAAAATATGAAGGAAGTCAAATTTCACAATAGCAGAAGGATGAAAGACCGTGCAGAACTAATCCAAATCCTAGTTCCCAAGAAGATCTAACTCAAGAAGATCTAACTCAATAGCAGATTACAAGGAGCCCTATGATTTAACTCAAATAACTAATCCAAATCCTAGTTCCCAATAACTAATCGTTAAAGCCCTATGATTTAACTCAATAACTAATCCAAATCCTAGTTCCCAAGAAGATCTAACTCAAGAAGATCTAACTCAATAGCAGATTACAAGGAGCCCTATGATCTAACTCAATAGCAGATTATAAGAATAATTTTAGAGTTGGACGACGAAAACGTTTTTAATTTCCTAGTTCTCTTCTTTATGCTAATTTTTAATGTTTAGGAGCTTATTTTATGAGTTTTTAGAGTTTTTTTCTCCCCTTTGGTTTATGGGGGTGGGGAGGTCTAGAACCTCCCATTTTGTAATTCTTGTAATTACGTTTTTTTGCTTTAATAAACCATTTTGACCTAGCAAAAAAAAAACCAAGTCCTAACAGATTTCATGTATCTTGAATGAAATAGAAAGACAAAACTAACAAAAAAAGAAAATCTTGAATGAAATAGAAAGACAAAACCAACACAAAGAGAAAGAGTTCATAAAAATGTTGAATTTTATATACGTTAACTCAAAAAAGTCTACACACTTCATTATAAGTCTGAAACTGATTTCTGAAACTAAATTGTAAACTAGACAAACTCATCTTTAACAGAAAAAGTTTGAAAAATGTATTGTAATCACAAATAATATGTTCTAAGGCATTACGTCTAGTAAAAATTGCATTTCCATGTACATTGATTCAAGAAAATATGAAGGAAGTCAAATTTCACAATAGAAGAAGGATGAAAGGCCAGACAGAACTAATCTAAATTCTAACAAATTTAACGTATCTTGAATGAAATAGAAAGACAAAACATACACAAAAAGATAGAGTTCATAAAAATGTTGAATTTTATATACGTTAACTCAAAAAAGTCTACAAACTTCGTTATAAGTCGGAAATTGATTTCTGAGACTAAATTATAAACTAGATAAACTCATCTTTAACAAAAAAAAGGTTGAAAAGTTTATTGTAATTACAATTAATATGTTCTAAGGCAATACCTCTAGTAAAAATTGCATTTCTATGTACGTTGATTCAAGAAAATATGAAGGAAGTCAAATTTCACAATAGAAGAAGGATAAAAGACCATGCAGAACTAATCCAAATCCTAACAAATTTAATGTATCTTGAATGAAATAGAAAGACAAAACCAACACAAAAAAAAGAGTTCATAAAAATGTTGAATTTTATATACGTTAACTCAAAAAAGTCTACACACTTCGTTATAAGTCGGAAATTGATTGCTGAGTCTAAATTGTAATCTAGATAAACTCATCTTTAACAGAAAAGGGTTGAAAAATGTACTGTAATTAAAATTAATATGTTCAAAGGCATTAGCTCTAGTAAAAATTGTATTTCTATGTACGTTGATCCAAGAAAATATGAAGGGAGTCTATCACAATAGAAGAAGGATGAAAGACCAAGCAGAACTAATCCAAATCCTAACAAATTTCATCTATGTCGAATTAAATAGAAAGAGAAAGCCAACACAAAAAGAAAAAGTTCATAAAAATGTTGAATTTTATATACGTTAACTCAAAAAAGTCTACACACATCGTTATAAGTCGGATATTGATTTGTGAGACTAAATTGTAAACTACATAAACTCATCTTTAACAGAAAAAGTTTGAAAAATTTATTGTAATCACAAATAATATGTTCTAAGGCATTACGTCTAGTAAAAATTGCATTTCTATGTACATTGATTCAAGAAAATATGAAGGAAGTCAAATTTCACAATAGCAGAAGGATGAAAGACCAGCCAACTAATCCAAATTCTAATAAATTTCATCTATTTGAATCAAATTGAAAGACAAAGCCAATACAAAAAGAAAGATTTCATAAAAATGTTGAATTTTATATACGTTAACTCAAAAAAGTCTACACACTTCGTTATAAGTCGGAAATTGATTGCTCAGACTAAATTGTAAACTAGATAAACTCATCTTTAATAAAAAAAGTTTGAAAAATGTATTGTAATTACAATTAATATGTTCTAAGGCAATAGCTCTAGTAAAAATTGCATTTCTATGTACGTTGATTCAAGAAAATATGGAAGAAGTCAATTTCACAATAAAAGAAGGAAGAAAGACCATGCAGAACTAATCCAAATCCTCACATATTCATGTATTTTGAATGAAATAGAAAGACAAAACAACCAAAAAAAGAAAATCATGAATGAAATAGAAAGCAAAACCAACACATAGAGAAAGAGTTCATAAAAATGTTGAATTTTATATACGTTAACTCAAAAAAGTCTACAAACTTCGTTATAAGTCGGAAATTGATTGCTGAGACTAAATTGTAAACTAGATAAACTCATCTTTAATAAAAAAAAGTTTGAAAAATGTATTGTAATTACAATTAATATGTTCTAAAGCAATATCTCTAGTAAAATTGCATTTCTATGTACGTTGATTCAAGAAAATATGAAAGAAGTCAATTTCACAATAATAGAAGGATGAAAAACCATGCAGAACTAATCCAAATCCTCACAGATTTCATGTATCTTGAATGAAATAGAAAGACAAAACCAAGAAATAAAAAAAATCTTGAATGAAATAGAAAGACAAAACCAACACATAGAGAAAGAGTTCATAAAAATGTTGAATTTTATATACGTTAACTCAAAAAAATCTACACACTTCGTTATAAGTCGGAAATTGATTTCAAAATTGTAAACTAGATAAACTCATCTTTAACAGAAAAAGTTTGAAAAATTTATTGTAATCACAAATAATATGTTCTAAGGCATTACGTCTAGTAAAAATTGCATTTCTATGTACATTGATTCAAGAAAATATGAAGGAAGTCAAATTTCACAATAGCAGAAGGATGAAAGACCGTGCAGAACTAATCCAAATCCTAGTTCCCAAGAAGATCTAACTCAAGAAGATCTAACTCAATAGCAGATTACAAGGATCCCTATGATTTAACTCAAATAACTAATCCAAATCCTAGTTCCCAATAACTAATCGTTAAAGCCCTATGATTTAACTCAATAACTAATCCAAATCCTAGTTCCCAAGAAGATCTAACTCAATAGCAGATTACAAGGAGCCCTATGATCTAACTCAATAGCAGATTATAAGAATAATTATAGAGTTGGACGACGAAAACGTTTTTAATTTCCTAGTTCTCTTCTTTATGCTAATTTTTAATGTTTAGGAGCTTATTTTATGAGTTTTTAGAGTTTTTTTCTCCCCTTTGGTTTATGGGGGTGGGGAGGTCTAGAACCTCCCATTTTGTAATTCTTGTAATTACGTTTTTTTGCTTTAATAAACCATTTTGATCTAGCAAAAAAAAAACCAAGTCCTAACAGATTTCATGTATATTGAATGAAATAGAAAGACAAAACTAACAAAAAAAGAAAATCTTGAATGAAATAGAAAGACAAAACCAACACAAAGAGAAAGAGTTCATAAAAATGTTGAATTTTATATACGTTAACTCAAAAAAGTCTACACACTTCATTATAAGTCCGAAACTGATTTCTGAAACTAAATTGTAAACTAGATAAACTCATCTTTAACAGAAAAAGTTTGAAAAATGTATTGTAATCACAAATAATATGTTCTAAGGCATTACGTCTAGTAAAAATTGCATTTCCATGTACATTTATTCAAGAAAATATGAAGGAAGTCAAATTTCACAATAGAAGAAGGATGAAAGGCCAGACAGAACTAATCTAAATTCTAACAAATTTAACGTATCTTGAATGAAATAGAAAGACAAAACATACACAAAAAGATAGAGTTCATAAAAATGTTGAATTTTATATACGTTAACTCAAAAAAGTCTACAAACTTCGTTATAAGTCGGAAATTGATTTCTGAGACTAAATTATAAACTAGATAAACTCATCTTTAACAAAAAAAAGGTTGAAAAGTTTATTGTAATTACAATTAATATGTTCTAAGGCAATACCTCTAGTAAAAATTGCATTTCTATGTACGTTGATTCAAGAAAATATGAAGGAAGTCAAATTTCACAATAGAAGAAGGATAAAAGACCATGCAGAACTAATCCAAATCCTAACAAATTTAATGTATCTTGAATGAAATAGAAAGACAAAACCAACACAAAAAAAAAGAGTTCATAAAAATGTTGAATTTTATATACGTTAACTCAAAAAAGTCTACACACTTCGTTATAAGTCGGAAATTGATTGCTGAGTCTAAATTGTAATCTAGATAAACTCATCTTTAACAGAAAAGGGTTGAAAAATGTACTGTAATTAAAATTAATATGTTCAAAGGCATTAGCTCTAGTAAAAATTGTATTTCTATGCACGTTGATCCAAGAAAATATGAAGGGAGTCTATCACAATAGAAGAAGGATGAAAGACCAAGCAGAACTAATCCAAATCCTAACAAATTTCATCTATGTCGAATTAAATAGAAAGAGAAAGCCAACACAAAAAGAAAAAGTTCATAAAAATGTTGAATTTTATATACGTTAACTCAAAAAAGTCTACACACATCGTTATAAGTCGGATATTGATTTGTGAGACTAAATTGTAAACTACATAAACTCATCTTTAACAGAAAAAGTTTGAAAAATTTATTGTAATCACAAATAATATGTTCTAAGGCATTACGTCTAGTAAAAATTGCATTTCTATGTACATTGATTCAAGAAAATATGAAGGAAGTCAAATTTCACAATAGCAGAAGGATGAAAGACCAGCCAACTAATCCAAATTCTAATAAATTTCATCTATTTGAATCAAATTGAAAGACAAAGCCAATACAAAAAGAAAGATTTCATAAAAATGTTGAATTTTATATACGTTAACTCAAAAAAGTCTACACACTTCGTTATAAGTCGGAAATTGATTGCTCAGACTAAATTGTAAACTAGATAAACTCATCTTTAATAAAAAAAGTTTGAAAAATGTATTGTAATTACAATTAATATGTTCTAAGGCAATAGCTCTAGTAAAAATTGCATTTCTATGTACGTTGATTCAAGAAAATATGGAAGAAGTCAATTTCACAATAAAAGAAGGAAGAAAGACCATGCAGAACTAATCCAAATCCTCACATATTCATGTATTTTGAATGAAATAGAAAGACAAAACAACCAAAAAAAGAAAATCATGAATGAAATAGAAAGCAAAACCAACACATAGAGAAAGAGTTCATAAAAATGTTGAATTTTATATACGTTAACTCAAAAAAGTCTACACACTTCGTTATAAGTCTGAAACTGATTTCTGAAACTAAATTGTAAACTAGACAAACTCATCTTTAACAGAAAAAGTTTGAAAAATGTATTGTAATCACAAATAATATGTTCTAAGGCATTACGTCTAGTAAAAATTGCATTTCCATGTACATTGATTCAAGAAAATATGAAGGAAGTCAAATTTCACAATAGAAGAAGGATGAAAGGCCAGACAGAACTAATCTAAATTCTAACAAATTTAACGTATCTTGAATGAAATAGAAAGACAAAACATACACAAAAAGATAGAGTTCATAAAAATGTTGAATTTTATATACGTTAACTCAAAAAAGTCTACAAACTTCGTTATAAGTCGGAAATTGATTTCTGAGACTAAATTATAAACTAGATAAACTCATCTTTAACAAAAAAAAGGTTGAAAAGTTTATTGTAATTACAATTAATATGTTCTAAGGCAATACCTCTAGTAAAAATTGCATTTCTATGTACGTTGATTCAAGAAAATATGAAGGAAGTCAAATTTCACAATAGAAGAAGGATGAAAGACCAGCCAACTAATCCAAATTCTAATAAATTTCATCTATTTGAATCAAATTGAAAGACAAAGCCAATACAAAAAGAAAGATTTCATAAAAATGTTGAATTTTATATACGTTAACTCAAAAAAGTCTACACACTTCGTTATAAGTCGGAAATTGATTGCTGAGACTAAATTGTAAACTAGATAAACTCATCTTTAATAAAAAAAGTTTGAAAAATGTATTGTAATTACAATTAATATGTTCTAAGGCAATAGCTCTAGTAAAAATTGCATTTCTATGTACGTTGATTCAAGAAAATATGGAAGAAGTCAATTTCACAATAAAAGAAGGAAGAAAGACCATGCAGAACTAATCCAAATCCTCACATATTCATGTATTTTGAATGAAATAGAAAGACAAAACAACCAAAAAAAGAAAATCATGAATGAAATAGAAAGCAAAACCAACACATAGAGAAAGAGTTCATAAAAATGTTGAATTTTATATACGTTAACTCAAAAAAGTCTACAAACTTCGTTATAAGTCGGAAATTGATTGCTGAGACTAAATTGTAAACTAGATAAACTCATCTTTAATAAAAAAAAGTTTGAAAAATGTATTGTAATTACAATTAATATGTTCTAAGGCAATATGTCTAGTAAAATTGCATTTCTATGTACGTTGATTCAAGAAAATATGAAAGAAGTCAATTTCACAATAATAGAAGGATGAAAAACCATGCAGAACTAATCCAAATCCTCACAGGTTTCATGTATCTTGAATGAAATAGAAAGACAAAACCAAGAAATAAAAAAAATCTTGAATGAAATAGAAAGACAAAACCAACACATAGAGAAAGAGTTCATAACAATGTTGAATTTTATATACGTTAACTCAAAAAAATCTACACACTTCGTTATAAGTCGGAAATTGGTTTCAAAATTATAAACTAGATAAACTCATCTTTAACAGAAAAAGTTTGAAAAATTTATTGTAATCACAAATAATATGTTCTAAGGCATTACGTCTAGTAAAAATTGCATTTCTATGTACATTGATTCAAGAAAATATGAAGGAAGTCAAATTTCACAATAGCAGAAGGATGAAAGACCGTGCAGAACTAATCCAAATCCTAGTTCCCAAGAAGATCTAACTCAAGAAGATCTAACTCAATAGCAGATTACAAGGAGCCCTATGATTTAACTCAAATAACTAATCCAAATCCTAGTTCCCAATAACTAATCGTTAAAGCCCTATGATTTAACTCAATAACTAATCCAAATCCTAGTTCCCAAGAAGATCTAACTCAAGAAGATCTAACTCAATAGCAGATTACAAGGAGCCCTATGATCTAACTCAATAGCAGATTATAAGAATAATTTTAGAGTTGGACGACGAAAACGTTTTTAATTTCCTAGTTCTCTTCTTTATGCTAATTTTTAATGTTTAGGAGCTTATTTTATGAGTTTTTAGAGTTTTTTTCTCCCCTTTGGTTTATGGGGTTGGGGAGGTCTAGAACCTCCCATTTTGTAATTCTTGTAATTACGTTTTTTTGCTTTAATAAACCATTTTGACCTAGCAAAAAAAAAACCAAGTCCTAACAGATTTCATGTATCTTGAATGAAATAGAAAGACAAAACTAACAAAAAAAGAAAATCTTGAATGAAATAGAAAGACAAAACCAACACAAAGAGAAAGAGTTCATAAAAATGTTGAATTTTATATACGTTAACTCAAAAAAGTCTACACACTTCATTATAAGTCTGAAACTGATTTCTGAAACTAAATTGTAAACTAGACAAACTCATCTTTAACAGAAAAAGTTTGAAAAATGTATTGTAATCACAAATAATATGTTCTAAGGCATTACGTCTAGTAAAAATTGCATTTCCATGTACATTGATTCAAGAAAATATGAAGGAAGTCAAATTTCACAATAGAAGAAGGATGAAAGGCCAGACAGAACTAATCTAAATTCTAACAAATTTAACGTATCTTGAATGAAATAGAAAGACAAAACATACACAAAAAGATAGAGTTCATAAAAATGTTGAATTTTATATACGTTAACTCAAAAAAGTCTACAAACTTCGTTATAAGTCGGAAATTGATTTCTGAGACTAAATTATAAACTAGATAAACTCATCTTTAACAAAAAAAAGGTTGAAAAGTTTATTGTAATTACAATTAATATGTTCTAAGGCAATACCTCTAGTAAAAATTGCATTTCTATGTACGTTGATTCAAGAAAATATGAAGGAAGTCAAATTTCACAATAGAAGAAGGATAAAAGACCATGCAGAACTAATCCAAATCCTAACAAATTTAATGTATCTTGAATGAAATAGAAAGACAAAACCAACACAAAAAAAAAGAGTTCATAAAAATGTTGAATTTTATATACGTTAACTCAAAAAAGTCTACACACTTCGTTATAAGTCGGAAATTGATTGCTGAGTCTAAATTGTAATCTAGATAAACTCATCTTTAACAGAAAAGGGTTGAAAAATGTACTGTAATTAAAATTAATATGTTCAAAGGCATTAGCTCTAGTAAAAATTGTATTTCTATGCACGTTGATCCAAGAAAATATGAAGGGAGTCTATCACAATAGAAGAAGGATGAAAGACCAAGCAGAACTAATCCAAATCCTAACAAATTTCATCTATGTCGAATTAAATAGAAAGAGAAAGCCAACACAAAAAGAAAAAGTTCATAAAAATGTTGAATTTTATATACGTTAACTCAAAAAAGTCTACACACATCGTTATAAGTCGGATATTGATTTGTGAGACTAAATTGTAAACTACATAAACTCATCTTTAACAGAAAAAGTTTGAAAAATTTATTGTAATCACAAATAATATGTTCTAAGGCATTACGTCTAGTAAAAATTGCATTTCTATGTACATTGATTCAAGAAAATATGAAGGAAGTCAAATTTCACAATAGCAGAAGGATGAAAGACCAGCCAACTAATCCAAATTCTAATAAATTTCATCTATTTGAATCAAATTGAAAGACAAAGCCAATACAAAAAGAAAGATTTCATAAAAATGTTGAATTTTATATACGTTAACTCAAAAAAGTCTACACACTTCGTTATAAGTCGGAAATTGATTGCTGAGACTAAATTGTAAACTAGATAAACTCATCTTTAATAAAAAAAGTTTGAAAAATGTATTGTAATTACAATTAATATGTTCTAAGGCAATAGCTCTAGTAAAAATTGCATTTCTATGTACGTTGATTCAAGAAAATATGGAAGAAGTCAATTTCACAATAAAAGAAGGAAGAAAGACCATGCAGAACTAATCCAAATCCTCACATATTCATGTATTTTGAATGAAATAGAAAGACAAAACAACCAAAAAAAGAAAATCATGAATGAAATAGAAAGCAAAACCAACACATAGAGAAAGAGTTCATAAAAATGTTGAATTTTATATACGTTAACTCAAAAAAGTCTACAAACTTCGTTATAAGTCGGAAATTGATTGCTGAGACTAAATTGTAAACTAGATAAACTCATCTTTAATAAAAAAAAGTTTGAAAAATGTATTGTAATTACAATTAATATGTTCTAAGGCAATATCTCTAGTAAAATTGCATTTCTATGTACGTTGATTCAAGAAAATATGAAAGAAGTCAATTTCACAATAATAGAAGGATGAAAAACCATGCAGAACTAATCCAAATCCTCACAGATTTCATGTATCTTGAATGAAATAGAAAGACAAAACCAAGAAATAAAAAAAATCTTGAATGAAATAGAAAGACAAAACCAACACATAGAGAAAGAGTTCATAAAAATGTTGAATTTTATATACGTTAACTCAAAAAAATCTACACACTTCGTTATAAGTCGGAAATTGGTTTCAAAATTATAAACTAGTTAAACTCATCTTTAACAGAAAAAGTTTGAAAAATTTATTGTAATCACAAATAATATGTTCTAAGGCATTACGTCTAGTAAAAATTGCATTTCTATGTACATTGATTCAAGAAAATATGAAGGAAGTCAAATTTCACAATAGCAGAAGGATGAAAGACCGTGCAGAACTAATCCAAATCCTAGTTCCCAAGAAGATCTAACTCAAGAAGATCTAACTCAATAGCAGATTACAAGGAGCCCTATGATTTAACTCAAATAACTAATCCAAATCCTAGTTCCCAATAACTAATCGTTAAAGCCCTATGATTTAACTCAATAACTAATCCAAATCCTAGTTCCCAAGAAGATCTAACTCAAGAAGATCTAACTCAATAGCAGATTACAAGGAGCCCTATGATCTAACTCAATAGCAGATTATAAGAATAATTTTAGAGTTGGACGACGAAAACGTTTTTAATTTCCTAGTTCTCTTCTTTATGCTAATTTTTAATGTTTAGGAGCTTATTTTATGAGTTTTTAGAGTTTTTTTCTCCCCTTTGGTTTATGGGGGTGGGGAGGTCTAGAACCTCCCATTTTGTAATTCTTGTAATTAAGTTTTTTTTGCATTAATAAACCATTTTGACCTAGCAAAAAAAAAACCAAGTCCTAACAGATTTCATGTATCTTGAATGAAATAGAAAGACAAAACTAACAAAAAAAGAAAATCTTGAATGAAATAGAAAGACAAAACAGACACAAAGAGAAAGAGTTCATAAAAATGTTGAATTTTATATACGTTAACTCAAAAAAGTCTACACACTTCATTATAAGTCTGAAACTGATTTCTGAAACTAAATTGTAAACTAGATAAACTCATCTTTAACAGAAAAAGTTTGAAAAATGTATTGTAATCACAAATAATATGTTCTAAGGCATTACGTCTAGTAAAAATTGCATTTCTATGTACATTGATTCAAGAAAATATGAAGGAAGTCAAATTTCACAATAGCAGAAGGATGAAAGACCGTGCAGAACTAATCCAAATCCTAGTTCCCAAGAAGATCTAACTCAAGAAGATCTAACTCAATAGCAGATTACAAGGATCCCTATGATTTAACTCAAATAACTAATCCAAGTCCTAGTTCCCAATAACTAATCGTTAAAGCCCTATGATTTAACTCAATAACTAATCCAAATCCTAGTTCCCAAGAAGATCTAACTCAATAGCAGATTACAAGGAGCCCTATGATCTAACTCAATAGCAGATTATAAGAATAATTATAGAGTTGGACGACGAAAACGTTTTTAATTTCCTAGTTCTCTTCTTTATGCTAATTTTTAATGTTTAGGAGCTTATTTTATGAGTTTTTAGAGTTTTTTTCTCCCCTTTGGTTTATGGGGGTGGGGAGGTCTAGAACCTCCCATTTTGTAATTCTTGTAATTACGTTTTTTTGCTTTAATAAACCATTTTGATCTAGCAAAAAAAAAACCAAGTCCTAACAGATTTCATGTATATTGAATGAAATAGAAAGACAAAACTAACAAAAAAAGAAAATCTTGAATGAAATAGAAAGACAAAACCAACACAAAGAGAAAGAGTTCATAAAAATGTTGAATTTTATATAGGTTAACTCAAAAAAGTCTACACACTTCATTATAAGTCCGAAACTGATTTCTGAAACTAAATTGTAAACTAGATAAACTCATCTTTAACAGAAAAAGTTTGAAAAATGTATTGTAATCACAAATAATATGTTCTAAGGCATTACGTCTAGTAAAAATTGCATTTCCATGTACATTGATTCAAGAAAATATGAAGGAAGTCAAATTTCACAATAGAAGAAGGATGAAAGGCCAGACAGAACTAATCTAAATTCTAACAAATTTAACGTATCTTGAATGAAATAGAAAGACAAAACATACACAAAAAGATAGAGTTCATAAAAATGTTGAATTTTATATACGTTAACTCAAAAAAGTCTACAAACTTCGTTATAAGTCGGAAATTAATTTCTGAGACTAAATTATAAACTAGATAAACTCATCTTTAACAAAAAAAAGGTTGAAAAGTTTATTGTAATTACAATTAATATGTTCTAAGGCAATACCTCTAGTAAAAATTGCATTTCTATGTACGTTGATTCAAGAAAATATGAAGGAAGTCAAATTTCACAATAGAAGAAGGATAAAAGACCATGCAGAACTAATCCAAATCCTAACAAATTTAATGTATCTTGAATGAAATAGAAAGACAAAACCAACACAAAAAAAAAGAGTTCATAATTTTATATACGTTAACTCAAAAAAGTCTACACACTTCGTTATAAGTCGGAAATTGATTGCTGAGTCTAAATTGTAAACTAGATAAACTCATCTTTAACAGAAAAGGGTTGAAAAATGTACTGTAATTAAAATTAATATGTTCAAAGGCATTAGCTCTAGTAAAAATTGTATTTCTATGTACGTTGATCCAAGAAAATATGAAGGGAGTCTATCACAATAGAAGAAGGATGGAAGACCAAGCAGAACTAATCCAAATCCTAACAAATTTCATCTATGTCGAATTAAATAGAAAGAGAAAGCCAACAAAAAAAGAAAAAGTTCATAAAAATGTTGAATTTTATATACGTTAATTCAAAAAAGTCTACACACATCGTTATAAGTCGGATATTGATTTGTGAGACTAAATTTTAAACTACATAAACTCATCTTTAACAGAAAAAGTTTGAAAAATTTATTGTAATCACAAATAATATGTTCTAAGGCATTACGTCTAGTAAAAATTGCATTTCTATGTACATTGATTCAAGAAAATATGAAAGAAGTCAAATTTCACAATAGCAGAAGGATGAAAGACCAGCCAACTAATCCAAATTCTAATAAATTTCATCTATTTGAATCAAATTGAAAGACAAAGCCAATACAAAAAGAAAGATTTCATAAAAATGTTGAATTTTATATACGTTAACTCAAAAAAGTCTACACACTTCGTTATAAGTCGGAAATTGATTGCTGAGACTAAATTGTAAACTAGATAAACTCATCTTTAATAAAAAAAAGTTTGAAAAATGTATTGTAATTACAATTAATATGTTCTAAGGCAATAGCTCTAGTAAAAATTGCATTTCTATGTACGTTGATTCAAGAAAATATGGAAGAAGTCAATTTCACAATAAAAGAAGGAAGAAAGACCATGCAGAACTAATCCAAATCCTCACATATTCATGTATTTTGAATGAAATAGAAAGACAAAACAACCAAAAAAAGAAAATCATGAATGAAATAGAAAGCAAAACCAACACATAGAGAAAGAGTTCATAAAAATGTTGAATTTTATATACGTTAACTCAAAAAAGTCTACAAACTTCGTTATAAGTCGGAAATTGATTGCTGAGACTAAATTGTAAACTAGATAAACTCATCTTTAATAAAAAAAAGTTTGAAAAATGTATTGTAATTACAATTAATATGTTCTAAAGCAATATCTCTAGTAAAATTGCATTTCTATGTACGTTGATTCAAGAAAATATGAAAGAAGTCAATTTCACAATAATAGAAGGATGAAAAACCATGCAGAACTAATCCAAATCCTCACAGATTTCATGTATCTTGAATGAAATAGAAAGACAAAACCAAGAAATAAAAAAAATCTTGAATGAAATAGAAAGACAAAACCAACACATAGAGAAAGAGTTCATAAAAATGTTGAATTTTATATACGTTAACTCAAAAAAATCTACACACTTCGTTATAAGTCGGAAATTGATTTCAAAATTGTAAACTAGATAAACTCATCTTTAACAGAAAAAGTTTGAAAAATTTATTGTAATCACAAATAATATGTTCTAAGGCATTACGTCTAGTAAAAATTGCATTTCTATGTACATTGATTCAAGAAAATATGAAGGAAGTCAAATTTCACAATAGCAGAAGGATGAAAGACCGTGCAGAACTAATCCAAATCCTAGTTCCCAAGAAGATCTAACTCAAGAAGATCTAACTCAATAGCAGATTACAAGGAGCCCTATGATTTAACTCAAATAACTAATCCAAATCCTAGTTCCCAATAACTAATCGTTAATGCCCTATGATTTAACTCAATAACTAATCCAAATCCTAGTTCCCAAGAAGATCTAACTCAAGAAGATCTAACTCAATAGCAGATTACAAGGAGCCCTATGATCTAACTCAATAGCAGATTATAAGAATAATTTTAGAGTTGGACGACGAAAACGTTTTTAATTTCCTAGTTCTCTTCTTTATGCTAATTTTTAATGTTTAGGAGCTTATTTTATGAGTTTTTAGAGTTTTTTTCTCCCCTTTGGTTTATGGGGGTGGGGAGGTCTAGAACCTCCCATTTTGTAATTCTTGTAATTACGTTTTTTTGCTTTAATAAACCATTTTGACCTAGCAAAAAAAAAACCAAGTCCTAACAGATTTCATGTATCTTGAATGAAATAGAAAGACAAAACTAACAAAAAAAGAAAATCTTGAATGAAATAGAAAGACAAAACCAACACAAAGAGAAAGAGTTCATAAAAATGTTGAATTTTATATACGTTAACTCAAAAAAGTCTACACACTTCATTATAAGTCTGAAACTGATTTCTGAAACTAAATTGTAAACTAGACAAACTCATCTTTAACAGAAAAAGTTTGAAAAATGTATTGTAATCACAAATAATATGTTCTAAGGCATTACGTCTAGTAAAAATTGCATTTCCATGTACATTGATTCAAGAAAATATGAAGGAAGTCAAATTTCACAATAGAAGAAGGATGAAAGGCCAGACAGAACTAATCTAAATTCTAACAAATTTAACGTATCTTGAATGAAATAGAAAGACAAAACATACACAAAAAGATAGAGTTCATAAAAATGTTGAATTTTATATACGTTAACTCAAAAAAGTCTACAAACTTCGTTATAAGTCGGAAATTGATTTCTGAGACTAAATTATAAACTAGATAAACTCATCTTTAACAAAAAAAAGGTTGAAAAGTTTATTGTAATTACAATTAATATGTTCTAAGGCAATACCTCTAGTAAAAATTGCATTTCTATGTACGTTGATTCAAGAAAATATGAAGGAAGTCAAATTTCACAATAGAAGAAGGATAAAAGACCATGCAGAACTAATCCAAATCCTAACAAATTTAATGTATCTTGAATGAAATAGAAAGACAAAACCAACACAAAAAAAAAGAGTTCATAAAAATGTTGAATTTTATATACGTTAACTCAAAAAAGTCTACACACTTCGTTATAAGTCGGAAATTGATTGCTGAGTCTAAATTGTAATCTAGATAAACTCATCTTTAACAGAAAAGGGTTGAAAAATGTACTGTAATTAAAATTAATATGTTCAAAGGCATTAGCTCTAGTAAAAATTGTATTTCTATGTACGTTGATCCAAGAAAATATGAAGGGAGTCTATCACAATAGAAGAAGGATGAAAGACCAAGCAGAACTAATCCAAATCCTAACAAATTTCATCTATGTCGAATTAAATAGAAAGAGAAAGCCAACACAAAAAGAAAAAGTTCATAAAAATGTTGAATTTTATATACGTTAACTCAAAAAAGTCTACACACATCGTTATAAGTCGGATATTGATTTGTGAGACTAAATTGTAAACTACATAAACTCATCTTTAACATAAAAAGTTTGAAAAATTTATTGTAATCACAAATAATATGTTCTAAGGCATTACGTCTAGTAAAAATTGCATTTCTATGTACATTGATTCAAGAAAATATGAAGGAAGTCAAATTTCACAATAGCAGAAGGATGAAAGACCAGCCAACTAATCCAAATTCTAATAAATTTCATCTATTTGAATCAAATTGAAAGACAAAGCCAATACAAAAAGAAAGATTTCATAAAAATGTTGAATTTTATATACGTTAACTCAAAAAAGTCTACACACTTCGTTATAAGTCGGAAATTGATTGCTGAGACTAAATTGTAAACTAGATAAACTCATCTTTAATAAAAAAAGTTTGAAAAATGTATTGTAATTACAATTAATATGTTCTAAGGCAATAGCTCTAGTAAAAATTGCATTTCTATGTACGTTGATTCAAGAAAATATGGAAGAAGTCAATTTCACAATAAAAGAAGGAAGAAAGACCATGCAGAACTAATCCAAATCCTCACATATTCATGTATTTTGAATGAAATTGAAAGACACAACCAAAAAAAGAAAATCTTGAATGAAATAGAAAGACAAAACCAACACATAGAGAAAGAGTTCATAAAAATGTTTAATTTTATATACGTTAACTCAAAAAAGTCCACACACTTCGTTATGTCGGAAATTGATTGCTGAGACTAAATTGTAAACTAGATAAACTCATCTTTAATAAAAAAAAGTTTGAAAAATGTATTGTAATTACAATTAATATGTTCTAAGGCAATAGCTCTAGTAAAATTGCATTTCTATGTACGTTGATTCAAGAAAATATGAAAGAAGTCAATTTCACAATAATAGAAGGATGAAAAACCATGCAGAACTAATCCAAATCCTCACAGATTTCATGTATCTTGAATGAAATAGAAAGACAAAACCAAGAAATAAAAAAAATCTTGAATGAAATAGAAAGACAAAACCAACACATAGAGAAAGAGTTCATAAAAATGTTGAATTTTATATACGTTAACTCAAAAAAATCTACACACTTCGTTATAAGTCGGAAATTGATTTCAAAATTGTAAACTAGATAAACTCATCTTTAACAGAAAAAGTTTGAAAAATTTATTGTAATCACAAATAATATGTTCTAAGGCATTACGTCTAGTAAAAATTGCATTTCTATGTACATTGATTCAAGAAAATATGAAGGAAGTCAAATTTCACAATAGCAGAAGGATGAAAGACCGTGCAGAACTAATCCAAATCCTAGTTCCCAAGAAGATCTAACTCAAGAAGATCTAACTCAATAGCAGATTACAAGGAGCCCTATGATTTAACTCAAATAACTAATCCAAATCCTAGTTCCCAATAACTAATCGTTAATGCCCTATGATTTAACTCAATAACTAATCCAAATCCTAGTTCCCAAGAAGATCTAACTCAAGAAGATCTAACTCAATAGCAGATTACAAGGAGCCCTATGATCTAACTCAATAGCAGATTATAAGAATAATTTTAGAGTTGGACGACGAAAACGTTTTTAATTTCCTAGTTCTCTTCTTTATGCTAATTTTTAATGTTTAGGAGCTTATTTTATGAGTTTTTAGAGTTTTTTTCTCCCCTTTGGTTTATGGGGGTGTGGAGGTCTAGAACCTCCCATTTTGTAATTCTTGTAATTACGTTTTTTTGCTTTAATAAACCATTTTGACCTAGCAAAAAAAAAACCAAGTCCTAACAGATTTCATGTATCTTGAATGAAATAGAAAGACAAAACTAACAAAAAAAGAAAATCTTGAATGAAATAGAAAGACAAAACCAACACAAAGAGAAAGAGTTCATAAAAATGTTGAATTTTATATACGTTAACTCAAAAAAGTCTACACACTTCATTATAAGTCTGAAACTGATTTCTGAAACTAAATTGTAAACTAGACAAACTCATCTTTAACAGAAAAAGTTTGAAAAATGTATTGTAATCACAAATAATATGTTCTAAAGCATTACGTCTAGTAAAAATTGCATTTCCATGTACATTGATTCAAGAAAATATGAAGGAAGTCAAATTTCACAATAGAAGAAGGATGAAAGGCCAGACAGAACTAATCTAAATTCTAACAAATTTAACGTATCTTGAATGAAATAGAAAGACAAAACATACACAAAAAGATAGAGTTCATAAAAATGTTGAATTTTATATACGTTAACTCAAAAAAGTCTACAAACTTCGTTATAAGTCGGAAATTGATTTCTGAGACTAAATTATAAACTAGATAAACTCATCTTTAACAAAAAAAAGGTTGAAAAGTTTATTGTAATTACAATTAATATGTTCTAAGGCAATACCTCTAGTAAAAATTGCATTTCTATGTACGTTGATTCAAGAAAATATGAAGGAAGTCAAATTTCACAATAGAAGAAGGATAAAAGACCATGCAGAACTAATCCAAATCCTAACAAATTTAATGTATCTTGAATGAAATAGAAAGACAAAACCAACACAAAAAAAAAGAGTTCATAAAAATGTTGAATTTTATATACGTTAACTCAAAAAAGTCTACACACTTCGTTATAAGTCGGAAATTGATTGCTGAGTCTAAATTGTAATCTAGATAAACTCATCTTTAACAGAAAAGGGTTGAAAAATGTACTGTAATTAAAATTAATATGTTCAAAGGCATTAGCTCTAGTAAAAATTGTATTTCTATGTACGTTGATCCAAGAAAATATGAAGGGAGTCTATCACAATAGAAGAAGGATGAAAGACCAAGCAGAACTAATCCAAATCCTAACAAATTTCATCTATGTCGAATTAAATAGAAAGAGAAAGCCAACACAAAAAGAAAAAGTTCATAAAAATGTTGAATTTTATATACGTTAACTCAAAAAAGTCTACACACATCGTTATAAGTCGGATATTGATTTGTGAGACTAAATTGTAAACTACATAAACTCATCTTTAACAGAAAAAGTTTGAAAAATTTATTGTAATCACAAATAATATGTTCTAAGGCATTACGTCTAGTAAAAATTGCATTTCTATGTACATTGATTCAAGAAAATATGAAGGAAGTCAAATTTCACAATAGCAGAAGGATGAAAGACCAGCCAACTAATCCAAATTCTAATAAATTTCATCTATTTGAATCAAATTGAAAGACAAAGCCAATACAAAAAGAAAGATTTCATAAAAATGTTGAATTTTATATACGTTAACTCAAAAAAGTCTACACACTTCGTTATAAGTCGGAAATTGATTGCTCAGACTAAATTGTAAACTAGATAAACTCATCTTTAATAAAAAAAGTTTGAAAAATGTATTGTAATTACAATTAATATGTTCTAAGGCAATAGCTCTAGTAAAAATTGCATTTCTATGTACGTTGATTCAAGAAAATATGGAAGAAGTCAATTTCACAATAAAAGAAGGAAGAAAGACCATGCAGAACTAATCCAAATCCTCACATATTCATGTATTTTGAATGAAATAGAAAGACAAAACAACCAAAAAAAAGAAAATCATGAATGAAATAGAAAGCAAAACCAACACATAGAGAAAGAGTTCATAAAAATGTTGAATTTTATATACGTTAACTCAAAAAAGTCTACACACTTCATTATAAGTCTGAAACTGATTTCTGAAACTAAATTGTAAACTAGACAAACTCATCTTTAACAGAAAAAGTTTGAAAAATGTATTGTAATCACAAATAATATGTTCTAAGGCATTACGTCTAGTAAAAATTGCATTTCCATGTACATTGATTCAAGAAAATATGAAGGAAGTCAAATTTCACAATAGAAGAAGGATGAAAGGCCAGACAGAACTAATCTAAATTCTAACAAATTTAACGTATCTTGAATGAAATAGAAAGACAAAACATACACAAAAAGATAGAGTTCATAAAAATGTTGAATTTTATATACGTTAACTCAAAAAAGTCTACAAACTTCGTTATAAGTCGGAAATTGATTTCTGAGACTAAATTATAAACTAGATAAACTCATCTTTAACAAAAAAAAGGTTGAAAAGTTTATTGTAATTACAATTAATATGTTCTAAGGCAATACCTCTAGTAAAAATTGCATTTCTATGTACGTTGATTCAAGAAAATATGAAGGAAGTCAAATTTCACAATAGCAGAAGGATGAAAGACTAGCCAACTAATCCAAATTCTAATAAATTTCATCTATTTGAATCAAATTGAAAGACAAAGCCAATACAAAAAGAAAGATTTCATAAAAATGTTGAATTTTATATACGTTAACTCAAAAAAGTCTACACACTTCGTTATAAGTCGGAAATTGATTGCTGAGACTAAATTGTAAACTAGATAAACTCATCTTTAATAAAAAAAGTTTGAAAGATGTATTGTAATTACAATTAATATGTTCTAAGGCAATAGCTCTAGTAAAAATTGCATTTCTATGTACGTTGATTCAAGAAAATATGGAAGAAGTCAATTTCACAATAAAAGAAGGAAGAAAGACCATGCAGAACTAATCCAAATCCTCACATATTCATGTATTTTGAATGAAATAGAAAGACAAAACAACCAAAAAAAGAAAATCATGAATGAAATAGAAAACAAAACCAACACATAGAGAAAGAGTTCATAAAAATGTTGAATTTTATATACGTTAACTCAAAAAAGTCTACAAACTTCGTTATAAGTCGGAAATTGATTGCTGAGACTAAATTGTAAACTAGATAAACTCATCTTTAATAAAAAAAAGTTTGAAAAATGTATTGTAATTACAATTAATATGTTCTAAAGCAATATCTCTAGTAAAATTGCATTTCTATGTACGTTGATTCAAGAAAATATGAAAGAAGTCAATTTCACAATAATAGAAGGATGAAAAACCATGCAGAACTAATCCAAATCCTCACAGATTTCATGTATCTTGAATGAAATAGAAAGACAAAACCAAGAAATAAAAAAAATCTTGAATGAAATAGAAAGACAAAACCAACACATAGAGAAAGAGTTCATAAAAATGTTGAATTTTATATACGTTAACTCAAAAAAATCTACACACTTCGTTATAAGTCGGAAATTGATTTCAAAATTGTAAACTAGATAAACTCATCTTTAACAGAAAAAGTTTGAAAAATTTATTGTAATCACAAATAATATGTTCTAAGGCATTACGTCTAGTAAAAATTGCATTTCTATGTACATTGATTCAAGAAAATATGAAGGAAGTCAAATTTCACAATAGCAGAAGGATGAAAGACCGTGCAGAACTAATCCAAATCCTAGTTCCCAAGAAGATCTAACTCAAGAAGATCTAACTCAATAGCAGATTACAAGGAGCCCTATGATTTAACTCAAATAACTAATCCAAATCCTAGTTCCCAATAACTAATCGTTAATGCCCTATGATTTAACTCAATAACTAATCCAAATCCTAGTTCCCAAGAAGATCTAACTCAAGAAGATCTAACTCAATAGCAGATTACAAGGAGCCCTATGATCTAACTCAATAGCAGATTATAAGAATAATTTTAGAGTTGGACGACGAAAACGTTTTTAATTTCCTAGTTCTCTTCTTTATGCTAATTTTTAATGTTTAGGAGCTTATTTTATGAGTTTTTAGAGTTTTTTTCTCCCCTTTGGTTTATGGGGGTGTGGAGGTCTAGAACCTCCCATTTTGTAATTCTTGTAATTACGTTTTTTTGCTTTAATAAACCATTTTGACCTAGCAAAAAAAAAACCAAGTCCTAACAGATTTCATGTATCTTGAATGAAATAGAAAGACAAAACTAACAAAAAAAGAAAATCTTGAATGAAATAGAAAGACAAAACCAACACAAAGAGAAAGAGTTCATAAAAATGTTGAATTTTATATACGTTAACTCAAAAAAGTCTACACACTTCATTATAAGTCTGAAACTGATTTCTGAAACTAAATTGTAAACTAGACAAACTCATCTTTAACAGAAAAAGTTTGAAAAATGTATTGTAATCACAAATAATATGTTCTAAAGCATTACGTCTAGTAAAAATTGCATTTCCATGTACATTGATTCAAGAAAATATGAAGGAAGTCAAATTTCACAATAGAAGAAGGATGAAAGGCCAGACAGAACTAATCTAAATTCTAACAAATTTAACGTATCTTGAATGAAATAGAAAGACAAAACATACACAAAAAGATAGAGTTCATAAAAATGTTGAATTTTATATACGTTAACTCAAAAAAGTCTACAAACTTCGTTATAAGTCGGAAATTGATTTCTGAGACTAAATTATAAACTAGATAAACTCATCTTTAACAAAAAAAAGGTTGAAAAGTTTATTGTAATTACAATTAATATGTTCTAAGGCAATACCTCTAGTAAAAATTGCATTTCTATGTACGTTGATTCAAGAAAATATGAAGGAAGTCAAATTTCACAATAGAAGAAGGATAAAAGACCATGCAGAACTAATCCAAATCCTAACAAATTTAATGTATCTTGAATGAAATAGAAAGACAAAACCAACACAAAAAAAAAGAGTTCATAAAAATGTTGAATTTTATATACGTTAACTCAAAAAAGTCTACACACTTCGTTATAAGTCGGAAATTGATTGCTGAGTCTAAATTGTAATCTAGATAAACTCATCTTTAACAGAAAAGGGTTGAAAAATGTACTGTAATTAAAATTAATATGTTCAAAGGCATTAGCTCTAGTAAAAATTGTATTTCTATGCACGTTGATCCAAGAAAATATGAAGGGAGTCTATCACAATAGAAGAAGGATGAAAGACCAAGCAGAACTAATCCAAATCCTAACAAATTTCATCTATGTCGAATTAAATAGAAAGAGAAAGCCAACACAAAAAGAAAAAGTTCATAAAAATGTTGAATTTTATATACGTTAACTCAAAAAAGTCTACACACATCGTTATAAGTCGGATATTGATTTGTGAGACTAAATTGTAAACTACATAAACTCATCTTTAACAGAAAAAGTTTGAAAAATTTATTGTAATCACAAATAATATGTTCTAAGGCATTACGTCTAGTAAAAATTGCATTTCTATGTACATTGATTCAAGAAAATATGAAGGAAGTCAAATTTCACAATAGCAGAAGGATGAAAGACCAGCCAACTAATCCAAATTCTAATAAATTTCATCTATTTGAATCAAATTGAAAGACAAAGCCAATACAAAAAGAAAGATTTCATAAAAATGTTGAATTTTATATACGTTAACTCAAAAAAGTCTACACACTTCGTTATAAGTCGGAAATTGATTGCTCAGACTAAATTGTAAACTAGATAAACTCATCTTTAATAAAAAAAGTTTGAAAAATGTATTGTAATTACAATTAATATGTTCTAAGGCAATAGCTCTAGTAAAAATTGCATTTCTATGTACGTTGATTCAAGAAAATATGGAAGAAGTCAATTTCACAATAAAAGAAGGAAGAAAGACCATGCAGAACTAATCCAAATCCTCACATATTCATGTATTTTGAATGAAATAGAAAGACAAAACAACCAAAAAAAGAAAATCATGAATGAAATAGAAAGCAAAACCAACACATAGAGAAAGAGTTCATAAAAATGTTGAATTTTATATACGTTAACTCAAAAAAGTCTACACACTTCGTTATAAGTCTGAAACTGATTTCTGAAACTAAATTGTAAACTAGACAAACTCATCTTTAACAGAAAAAGTTTGAAAAATGTATTGTAATCACAAATAATATGTTCTAAGGCATTACGTCTAGTAAAAATTGCATTTCCATGTACATTGATTCAAGAAAATATGAAGGAAGTCAAATTTCACAATAGAAGAAGGATGAAAGGCCAGACAGAACTAATCTAAATTCTAACAAATTTAACGTATCTTGAATGAAATAGAAAGACAAAACATACACAAAAAGATAGAGTTCATAAAAATGTTGAATTTTATATACGTTAACTCAAAAAAGTCTACAAACTTCGTTATAAGTCGGAAATTGATTTCTGAGACTAAATTATAAACTAGATAAACTCATCTTTAACAAAAAAAAGGTTGAAAAGTTTATTGTAATTACAATTAATATGTTCTAAGGCAATACCTCTAGTAAAAATTGCATTTCTATGTACGTTGATTCAAGAAAATATGAAGGAAGTCAAATTTCACAATAGAAGAAGGATAAAAGACCATGCAGAACTAATCCAAATCCTAACAAATTTAATGTATCTTGAATGAAATAGAAAGACAAAACCAACACAAAAAAAAAGAGTTCATAAAAACGTTGAATTTTATATACGTTAACTCAAAAAAGTCCACACACTTCGTTATAAGTCGGAAATTGATTGTTGAGTCTAAATTGTAAACTAGATAAACTCATCTTTAACAGAAAAGGGTTGAAAAATGTACTGTAATTAAAATTAATATGTTCAAAGGCATTAGCTCTAGTAAAAATTGTATTTCTATGTACGTTGATCCAAGAAAATATGAAGGGAGTCTATCACAATAGAAGAAGGATGGAAGACCAAGCAGAACTAATCCAAATCCTAACAAATTTCATCTATGTCGAATTAAATAGAAAGAGAAAGCCAACACAAAAAGAAAAAGTTCATAAAAATGTTGAATTTTATATACGTTAATTCAAAAAAGTCTACACACATCGTTATAAGTCGGATATTGATTTGTGAGACTAAATTGTAAACTACATAAACTCATCTTTAACAGAAAAAGTTTGAAAAATTTATTGTAATCACAAATAATATGTTCTAAGGCATTACGTCTAGTAAAAATTGCATTTCTATGTACATTGATTCAAGAAAATATGAAGGAAGTCAAATTTCACAATAGCAGAAGGATGAAAGACCAGCCAACTAATCCAAATTCTAATAAATTTCATCTATTTGAATCAAATTGAAAGACAAAGCCAATACAAAAAGAAAGATTTCATAAAAATGTTGAATTTTATATACGTTAACTCAAAAAAGTCTACACACTTCGTTATAAGTCGGAAATTGATTGCTGAGACTAAATTGTAAACTAGATAAACTCTTCTTTAATAAAAAAAAGTTTGAAAAATGTATTGTAATTACAATTAATATGTTCTAAGGCAATAGCTCTAGTAAAAATTGCATTTCTATGTACATTGATTCAAGAAAATATGGAAGAAGTCAATTTCACAATCAAAGAAGGAAGAAAGACCATCCAGAACTAATCCAAATCCTCACATATTCATGTATTTTGAATGAAATAGAAAGACAAAACAACCAAAAAAAGAAAATCATGAATGAAATAGAAAGACAAAACCAACACATAGAGAAAGAGTTCATAAAAATGTTGAATTTTATATACGTTAACTCAAAAAAGCCTACACACTTCGTTATAAGTCGGAAATTGATTGCTGAGACTAAATTGTAAACTAGATAAACTCATCTTTAATAAAAAAAGTTTGAAAAATATATTGTAATTACAATTAATATGTTCTAAGGCAATAGCTCTAGTAAAAATTGCATTTCTATGTACGTTGATTCAAGAAAATATGGAAGAAGTCAATTTCACAATAAAAGAAGGAAGAAAGACCATGCAGAACTAATCCAAATCCTCACATATTGATGTATTTTGAATGAAATAGAAAGACACAACCAAAAAAAGAAAATCTTGAATGAAATAGAAAGACAAAACCAACACATAGAGAAAGAGTTCATAAAAATGTTTAATTTTATATACGTTAACTCAAAAAAGTCCACACACTTCGTTATAAGTCGGAAATTGATTGCTGAGACTAAATTGTAAACTAGATAAACTCATCTTTAGTAAAAAAAAGTTTGAAAAATGTATTGTAATTACAATTAATATGTTCTAAGGCAATAGCTCTAGTAAAATTGCATTTCTATGTACGTTGATTCAAGAAAATATGAAAGAAGTCAATTTCACAATAATAGAAGGATGAAAAACCATGCAGAACTAATCCAAATCCTCACAGATTTCATGTATCTGGAATGAAATAGAAAGACAAAACCAAGAAATAAAAAAAATCTTGAATGAAATAGAAAGACAAAACCAACACATAGAGAAAGAGTTCATAAAAATGTTGAATTTTATATACGTTAACTCAAAAAAATCTACACACTTCGTTATAAGTCGGAAATTGATTTCAAAATTGTAAACTAGATAAACTCATCTTTAACAGAAAAAGTTTGAAAAATTTATTGTAATCACAAATAATATGTTCTAAGGCATTGCGTCTAGTAAAAATTGCATTTCCATGTACATTGATTCAAGAAAATATGAAGGAAGTCAAATTTCACAATAGAAGAAGGATGAAAGGCCAGACAGAACTAATCTAAATTCTAACAAATTTAACGTATCTTGAATGAAATAGAAAGACAAAACATACACAAAAAGATAGAGTTCATAAAAATGTTGAATTTTATATACGTTAACTCAAAAAAGTCTACAAACTTCGTTATAAGTCGGAAATTGATTTCTGAGACTAAATTATAAACTAGATAAACTCATCTTTAACAAAAAAAAGGTTGAAAAGTTTATTGTAATTACAATTAATATGTTCTAAGGCAATACCTCTAGTAAAAATTGCATTTCTATGTACGTTGATTCAAGAAAATATGAAGGAAGTCAAATTTCACAATAGAAGAAGGATAAAAGACCATGCAGAACTAATCCAAATCCTAACAAATTTAATGTATCTTGAATGAAATAGAAAGACAAAACCAACACAAAAAAAAAGAGTTCATAAAAATGTTGAATTTTATATACGTTAACTCAAAAAAGTCTACACACTTCGTTATAAGTCGGAAATTGATTGCTGAGTCTAAATTGTAATCTAGATAAACTCATCTTTAACAGAAAAGGGTTGAAAAATGTACTGTAATTAAAATTAATATGTTCAAAGGCATTAGCTCTAGTAAAAATTGTATTTCTATGCACGTTGATCCAAGAAAATATGAAGGGAGTCTATCACAATAGAAGAAGGATGAAAGACCAAGCAGAACTAATCCAAATCCTAACAAATTTCATCTATGTCGAATTAAATAGAAAGAGAAAGCCAACACAAAAAGAAAAAGTTCATAAAAATGTTGAATTTTATATACGTTAACTCAAAAAAGTCTACACACATCGTTATAAGTCGGATATTGATTTGTGAGACTAAATTGTAAACTACATAAACTCATCTTTAACAGAAAAAGTTTGAAAAATTTATTGTAATCACAAATAATATGTTCTAAGGCATTACGTCTAGTAAAAATTGCATTTCTATGTACATTGATTCAAGAAAATATGAAGGAAGTCAAATTTCACAATAGCAGAAGGATGAAAGACCAGCCAACTAATCCAAATTCTAATAAATTTCATCTATTTGAATCAAATTGAAAGACAAAGCCAATACAAAAAGAAAGATTTCATAAAAATGTTGAATTTTATATACGTTAACTCAAAAAAGTCTACACACTTCGTTATAAGTCGGAAATTGATTGCTGAGACTAAATTGTAAACTAGATAAACTCATCTTTAATAAAAAAAAGTTTGAAAAATGTATTGTAATTACAATTAATATGTTCTAAGGCAATAGCTCTAGTAAAAATTGCATTTCTATGTACGTTGATTCAAGAAAATATGGAAGAAGTCAATTTCACAATAAAAGAAGGAAGAAAGACCATGCAGAACTAATCCAAATCCTCACATATTCATGTATTTTGAATGAAATAGAAAGACAAAACAACCAAAAAAAGAAAATCATGAATGAAATAGAAAGCAAAACCAACACATAGAGAAAGAGTTCATAAAAATGTTGAATTTTATATACGTTAACTCAAAAAAGTCTACAAACTTCGTTATAAGTCGGAAATTGATTGCTGAGACTAAATTGTAAACTAGATAAACTCATCTTTAATAAAAAAAAGTTTGAAAAATGTATTGTAATTACAATTAATATGTTCTAAAGCAATATCTCTAGTAAAATTGCATTTCTATGTACGTTGATTCAAGAAAATATGAAAGAAGTCAATTTCACAATAATAGAAGGATGAAAAACCATGCAGAACTAATCCAAATCCTCACAGATTTCATGTATCTTGAATGAAATAGAAAGACAAAACCAAGAAATAAAAAAAATCTTGAATGAAATAGAAAGACAAAACCAACACATAGAGAAAGAGTTCATAAAAATGTTGAATTTTATATACGTTAACTCAAAAAAATCTACACACTTCGTTATAAGTCGGAAATTGATTTCAAAATTGTAAACTAGATAAACTCATCTTTAACAGAAAAAGTTTGAAAAATTTATTGTAATCACAAATAATATGTTCTAAGGCATTACGTCTAGTAAAAATTGCATTTCTATGTACATTGATTCAAGAAAATATGAAGGAAGTCAAATTTCACAATAGCAGAAGGATGAAAGACCGTGCAGAACTAATCCAAATCCTAGTTCCCAAGAAGATCTAACTCAAGAAGATCTAACTCAATAGCAGATTACAAGGAGCCCTATGATTTAACTCAAATAACTAATCCAAATCCTAGTTCCCAATAACTAATCGTTAATGCCCTATGATTTAACTCAATAACTAATCCAAATCCTAGTTCCCAAGAAGATCTAACTCAAGAAGATCTAACTCAATAGCAGATTACAAGGAGCCCTATGATCTAACTCAATAGCAGATTATAAGAATAATTTTAGAGTTGGACGACGAAAACGTTTTTAATTTCCTAGTTCTCTTCTTTATGCTAATTTTTAATGTTTAGGAGCTTATTTTATGAGTTTTTAGAGTTTTTTTCTCCCCTTTGGTTTATGGGGGTGGGGAGGTCTAGAACCTCCCATTTTGTAATTCTTGTAATTACGTTTTTTTGCTTTAATAAACCATTTTGACCTAGCAAAAAAAAAACCAAGTCCTAACAGATTTCATGTATCTTGAATGAAATAGAAAGACAAAACTAACAAAAAAAGAAAATCTTGAATGAAATAGAAAGACAAAACCAACACAAAGAGAAAGAGTTCATAAAAATGTTGAATTTTATATACGTTAACTCAAAAAAGTCTACACACTTCATTATAAGTCTGAAACTGATTTCTGAAACTAAATTGTAAACTAGACAAACTCATCTTTAACAGAAAAAGTTTGAAAAATGTATTGTAATCACAAATAATATGTTCTAAGGCATTACGTCTAGTAAAAATTGCATTTCCATGTACATTGATTCAAGAAAATATGAAGGAAGTCAAATTTCACAATAGAAGAAGGATGAAAGGCCAGACAGAACTAATCTAAATTCTAACAAATTTAACGTATCTTGAATGAAATAGAAAGACAAAACATACACAAAAAGATAGAGTTCATAAAAATGTTGAATTTTATATACGTTAACTCAAAAAAGTCTACAAACTTCGTTATAAGTCGGAAATCGATTTCTGAGACTAAATTATAAACTAGATAAACTCATCTTTAACAAAAAAAAGGTTGAAAAGTTTATTGTAATTACAATTAATATGTTCTAAGGCAATACCTCTAGTAAAAATTGCATTTCTATGTACGTTGATTCAAGAAAATATGAAGGAAGTCAAATTTCACAATAGAAGAAGGATAAAAGACCATGCAGAACTAATCCAAATCCTAACAAATTTAATGTATCTTGAATGAAATAAAAGACAAAACCAACACAAAAAAAAGAGTTCATAAAAACGTTGAATTTTATATACGTTAACTCAAAAAAGTCCACACACTTCGTTATAAGTCGGAAATTGATTGCTGAGTCTAAATTGTAAACTAGATAAACTCATCTTTAACAGAAAAGGGTTGAAAAATGTACTGTAATTAAAATTAATATGTTCAAAGGCATTAGCTCTAGTAAAAATTGTATTTCTATGTACGTTGATCCAAGAAAATATGAAGGGAGTCTATCACAATAGAAGAAGGATGAAAGACCAAGCAGAACTAATCCAAATCCTAACAAATTTCATCTATGTCGAATTAAATAGAAAGAGAAAGCCAACACAAAAAGGAAAAGTTCATAAAAATGTTGAATTTTATATACGTTAACTCAAAAAAGTCTACACACATCGTTATAAGTCGGATATTGATTTGTGAGACTAAATTGTAAGCTACATAAACTCATCTTTAACAGAAAAAGTTTGAAAAATTTATTGTAATCACAAATAATATGTTCTAAGGCATTACGTCTAGTAAAAATTGCATTTCTATGTACATTGATTCAAGAAAATATGAAGGAAGTCAAATTTCACAATAACAGAAGGATGAAAGACCATCCAACTAATCCAAATTCTAATAAATTTCATCTATTTGAATCAAATTGAAAGACAAAGCCAATACAAAAAGAAAGATTTCATAAAAATGTTGAATTTTATATACGTTAACTCAAAAAAGTCTACACACTTCGTTATAAGTCGGAAATTGATTGCTGAGACTAAATTGTAAACTAGATAAACTCATCTTTAATAAAAAAAGTTTGAAAAATGTATTGTAATTACAATTAATATGTTCTAAGGCAATAGCTCTAGTAAAAATTGCATTTCTATCTACGTTGATTCAAGAAAATATGGAAGAAGTCAATTTCAAAATAAAAGAAGGAAGAAAGACCATGCAGAACTAATCCAAATCCTCACATATTCATGTATTTTGAATGAAATAGAAAGACAAAACAACCAAAAAAAGAAAATCATGAATGAAATAGAAAGACAAAACCAACACATAGAGAAAGAGTTCATAAAAATGTTGAATTTTATATACGTTAACTCAAAAAAGTCTACACACTTCGTTATAAGTCGGAAATTGATTGCTGAGAGTAAATTGTAAACTAGATAAACTCATCTTTAATAAAAAAAAGTTTGAAAAATGTATTGTAATTATAATTAATATGTTCTAAGGCAATAGCTCTATTAAAAATTGCATTTCTATGTACGTTGATTCAAGAAAATATGGAAGAAGTCAATTTCACAATAAAAGAAGGAAGAAAGACCATGCAGAACTAATCCAAATCCTCACATATTCATGTATTTTGAATGAAATAGAAAGACAAAACCAACACATAGAGAAAGAGTTCATAAAAATGTTGAATTTTATATACGTTAAC
Source organism: Papaver somniferum (assembly GCF_003573695.1). Classification (NCBI taxonomy): domain Eukaryota; kingdom Viridiplantae; phylum Streptophyta; class Magnoliopsida; order Ranunculales; family Papaveraceae; genus Papaver; species Papaver somniferum. Next base: position 239,888 of record NW_020623045.1, read on the forward strand.
TCAAAAAAGTCTACACACTTCGTTATAAGTCGGAAATTGATTTCTGTGACTAAATTGTAAACTAGATAAACTCATCTTTAACAGAAAAGGTTTGAAAAATTTATTGTAATCACAAATAATATGTTCTAAGGCATTACGTCTAGTAAAAATTGCATTTCTATGTACGTTGTTCAAAGAAAATATGAAGGACGTCAAAATTCACAATAGACGAAGGATGAAAGACCAAGCAAAACTAATCCAAATCCTAACAAATTTCATCTATCTTGAATCAAATAGAAAGAGAAAGCCAACACAAAAAGAAAGAGTTCATAAAAATGTTGAATTTTATATACGTTAACCCAAAAAAGTCTACACACAACGTTATAAGTCGGAAATTAATTTCTGAGACTAAATTGTAAACTAGATGAACTCATCTTTAACAGAAAAAGTTTGAAAAATTTATTGTAATCACAAATAATATGTTCTTAGGAATTACGTCTAGTAAAAATTGCATTTCTATGTACATTGATTCAAGAAAATATGAAGGAAGTAAAATCTCACAATAGCAGAAGGATGAAAGACCAGCCAACTAATCCAAATTCTAATAAATTTCATCTATTTGAATCAAATTGAAAGACAAAGCCAATACAAAAAGAAAGAGTTCATAAAAGTGTTGAATTTTATATACGTTAACTCAAAAAAGTCTACACACTTCATTATAAGTTGGAAATTGATTTCTGAGACTAAATTGTAAGCTAGATAAACTCATCTTTAATAAAAAAAGTTTGAAAAATGTATTGTAATTACAATTAATATGTTCTAAGGCAATACCTCTAGTAAGAATTGCATTTCTATGTACATTGATTCAAGAAAATATGAAGGAAGTCAAATTTCACAATAGAAGAAGGATAAAAGACCATGCAGAACTAATCCAAATCCTAACAAATTTCATGTATCTTGAATGAAATAGAAAGACAAAACCAACACAAAAAGAAAGAATTCATAAAAATGTTGAATTTTATATACGTTAACTCAAAAAAGTCTACACACTTCGTTATAAGTCGGAAACTGATTTCTGAAACTAAATTGTAAACTAGATAAACTCATATTTAACAGAAAAAGTTTGAAAAATGTATTGTAATCACAAATAATATGTTCTAAGGCATTACGTCTAGTAAAAATTGCATTTCTATGTACATTGATTCAAGAAAATATGAAGGAAGTCAAATTTCACAATAGAAGAAGGATAAAAGACCATGCAGAACTAATCAAAATCCTAACAAATTTAACGTATCTTGAATGAAATTGAAAGACAAAACCAACACAAAAAGAAAGAGTTCATAAAAATGTTGAATTTTATATACGTCAACTCAAAAAAGTCTACACACTTCGTTATAAGTCGGAAATTGATTTCTGAAACTAAATTGTAAACTAGATAAACTCATCTTTAACAGAAAAAGTTTGAAAAATGTATTGTAATCACAAATAATATGTTCTAAGGCATTACGTCTAGTAAAAATTGCATTTCTATGTACATTGATTCAAGAAAATATGAAGGAAGTCAAATTTCACAATAGAAGAAGGATAAAAGACCATGCAGAACTAATCAAAATCCTAACAAATTTAACGTATCTTGAATGAAATTGAAAGACAAAACCAACACAAAAAGAAAGAGTTCATAAAAATGTTGAATTTTATATACGTCAACTCAAAAAAGTCTACACACTTCGTTATAAGTCGGAAATTGATTTCTGAAACTAAATTGTAAACTAGATAAACTCATCTTTAACAGAAAAAGTTTGAAAAATGTATTGTAATCACAAATAATATGTTCTAAGGCATTACGTCTAGTAAAAATTGCATTTCTATGTACATTGATTCAAGAAAATATGAAGGAAGTCAAATTTCACAATAGCAGAAAGATGAAAGACCGTGCAGAACTAATGCAAATCCTTACAGATTTCATGTTTCTTGAATGAAATAGAAAGACAAAACCAACAAAAAAAGAAAATTTTGAATGAAATGGAAAGACAAAACCAACACAAAGAGAAAGAGTTCATAAAAATGTTGAATTTTATATACGTTAACCCAAAAAAGTCTACACACAATGTTATAAGTCGGAAATTAATTTCTGAGACTAAATTGTAAACTAGATAAACTCATCTTTAACAGAAAAAGTTTGAAAAATGTATTGTAATTACAAATAATATGTTCTTAGGCATTACATCTAGTAAAAATTGCATTTCTATGTACGTTGATTCAAGAAAATATGAAGTAAGGTAAATTTCACAATAGAAGAAGGATGAAAGACCAAGAAGAACTAATCCAAATCCTAACAAATTTCATCTATCTTGAATCAAATAGAAAGACAAAGCCAACACAAAAAGAAAGATTTCATAAAAATGTTGAATTTTATTTACGTTAAGTCAAAAAAGTCTACACACTTTGTTTTCAGTCGGATATTGATTTGTGAGACAAAAGTGTAAACTAAATAAACTCATCTTTAACAGAAAAAGTTTGAAAAATTTATTGTTATCACAAATAATATGTTCTAAGGAATTAGGTCTAGTAAAAATTGCATTTCTATGTACATTGATTCAAGAAAATATGAAGGAAGTCAAATTTCACAATAGCAGAAGGATGAAAGACCAGCCAACTAATCCAAATTCTAATAAATTTCATCTATTTGAATCAAATTGAAAGACAAAGCCAATACAAAAAGAAAGAGTTCATAAAAATGTTGAATTTTATATACGTTAACTCAAAAAAGTTTACACACTTCGTTATAAGTCGGAAATTGATTGCTGAGACTAAATTGTAAACTAGATAAACTCATCTTTAATAAAAAAAAGTTTGAAAAATGTATTGTAATTACAATTAATATGTTCTAAGGCAATAGCTCTAGTAAAAATTGCATTTCTATGTACGTTGATTCAAGAAAATATGAAAGAAGTCAATTTCACAATAAAAGAAGGATTAAAGACCATGCAGATCTAATCCAAATCCTAACAAATTTCATGTATCTTGAATGAAATAGAAAGACAAAACCAACAAAAAAAGAAAATCTTGAATGAAATGGAAAGACAAAACCAACACAAAGAGAAAGAGTTCATAAAAATGTTGAATTTTATATACTTTAACTCAAAAAAGTCTACACACTTCGTTATAAGTCTGAAACTGATTTCGGAAACTAAATTGTAAACTAGATAAACTCATCTTTAACAGAAAAAGTTTGAAAAATGTATTTTAATTGCAATTAATATGTTCTAAGGCAATAGCTCTAGTAAAAATTGCATTTCTATGTACATTGATTCAAGAAAATATGAAGGAAGTCAAATTTCACAATAGAAGAAGGATAAAAGACCATGCAGAACTAATCCAAATCCTAACAAATTTAACCTATCTTGAATGAAATAGAAAGACAAAACCAACACAAAAAGAAATAGTTCATAAAAATGTTGAATTTTATATACGTTAACTCAAAAAATTCTACGCACTTCGTTATAAGTCGGAAATTGATTTCTGAGACTAAATTGTAAACTAGATAAACTCATCTTTAACAAAAAAAAGTTTGAAAAATGTATTGTAATTACAATTAATATGTTCTAAGGCAATAGCTCTAGTAAAAATTGCATTTCTATGTACATTGATTCAAGAAAATATGAAGGAAGTCAAATTTCACAATAGAAGAAGGATAAAAGACCATGCAGAACTAATCCAAATCCTAACAAATTTAATGTATCTTGAATGAAATAGAAAGACAAAACCAACACAAAAAGAAAGAGTTCATAAAAATGTTGAATTTTATATACGTTAACTCAAAAAAGTCTACACACTTCGTTATAAGTCGGAAATTGATTGCTGAGTCTAAATTGTAAACTAGATAAACTCATCTTTAACAGAAAAAGTTTGAAAAATGTACTGTAATTACAGTTAATATGTTCTAAGGCAATAGCTCTAGTAAAAATTGTATTTCTATGTACATTGATCCAAGAAAATATGAAGGAAGTCTATCACAATAGAAGAAGGATGAAAGACCAAGCAGAACTAATCCAAATCCTAACAAATTTCATCTATCTCGAATCAAATAGAAAGAGAAAGCCAACACAAAAAGAAAAAGTTCATAAAAATGTAGAATTTTATATACGTTAACTCTAAAAAGTCTACACACATCGTTATAATTCGGATACTGATTTGTGAGACTAAATTGTAAACTACATAAACTCATCTTTAACTGAAAAATTATGAAAAATGTATTGAAATCACAAATAATATGTTCTAAGGTATTACGTCTAGTAAAAATTGCATTTCTATGTACATTGATTCAAGAAAATATGAAGGAAGTCAAATTTCACAATAGCAGAAGGATGAAAGACCGTGCAGAACTAATCCAAATCCTAACAGATTTCATGTATCTTGAATGAAATAGAAAGACAAAACCAATAAAAAAAGAAAATCTTGAATGAAATAGAAAGACAAAACCAACACAAAGAGAAAGAGTTCATAAAAATGTTGAATTTTATATACGTTAACTCAAAAAAGTCTACACACTTCGTTATAAGTCTGAAACAGAATTCTGAAACTAAATTGTAAACTAGATAAACTCATCTTCAACAGAAAAAGTTTGAAAAATGTATTGTAATCACAAATAATATGTTCTAAGGCATTACGTCTAGTAAAAATTGCATTTCTATGTACATTGATTCAAGAAAATATGAAGGAAGTCAAATTTCACAATAGCAGAAGGATGAAAGGCCAGAAAGAAGTAATCCAAATTCTAACAAATTTCATCTATTTGAATCAAATTGAAAGACAAAGCCAACACGAAAAGGAAGAGTTCATAAAAATGTTGAACTTTATTTACGTTAACTCAAAAAAAGTCTACGCACTTCGTTATAAGTCGGAAGTTGATTTCCGAGACTCAGTTGTAAACTAGATAAACTCATCTTTAACAGAGAAAGTTTAAAAAATGTATTGTAATCACAGTTTAAATGTTCTAATGCAGTACGTCTAGTAAAAAATACATTTCTATGTATGTTGATTCAAGAACATATGAAGGAAGTCAAATTTCACAATAGAAGAAGGATGTAAGACCAAGAAGAACTAATCCAAATCCTAACAAATTTCATCTATCTTGAATCAAATAGAAAGACAAATCCAACACAAAAAGAAAGAGTTCATAAAAATGTTGAGTTTTATATACGTTAACTCAAAAAAGTCTACACACTTCGATACATCTGAAATTTATTTCTGAAACTAAATTGTAAACTGGATAAACTCATCTTTAACAGAAAAAGTTTGAAAAATGTATTGTAATCACAATTAATATGTTCTAAGGCAGTACGTCTAGTAAATACTGCATTTCTATGTACGTTGATTCATGAATACATGAAGAAAGTCAAATTTCACTATAAAAGAAGGACGAAAGACCAAGCAGAACTAATCCAATTCCTAAAACATTTCATCTATCCTGAATCAAATAGAAAGACAAAGCCAACACAAAAATAAAGTGTTCATAAAAATTTTGAATTTTATATACTTTAACTCAAAAAGTCTACACACTTCGTTATAAGTCGGAAATTGACTTCTGAGACTAAATTGGAAACTAGATAAACTCATCTTTAACAGAAAAAGTTTGAAAAATGTATTGTAATTACAATTATATGTTCTAAGGCAATACGTCTAGTAAAAATTGCATTTCTATGTACGTTGATTTAAGAAAATATGAAGGAACTCAAATTTCACCATAGAAGAAGGATGAAAGACCAAGAAGAACTAATCCAAGTCCTAACAAATTTAATCTATCTTGAATCACATAGAAAGACAAAGCCAACACAAATAGAAAGAGGTCATAAGAATATTGAATTTTTTTGATGTTACCTCAAAAAAGTCTACACGCTTCGTTATACGTCTGAAATTGATTTCTGAAACTATATTGTAACCTAGATAAACTCATCTTTAACAGAAAAAGTTTGAAAAATGTATTGTAATCACAAATAATATGTTCTAAGGCATTACGTCTAGTAAAAATTGCATTTCTATGTACGTTGATTACAGAAAATATGAAGGTAGGCTAATTTCACAATAGAAGAAGGGTGAAAGACCATGCAAAATAATCCAAATCCTAAAAAATTTCATCTATCTTGAATCAAATAGAAAGAGAAAGCCAACACAAAAAGAAAGAGTTCATAAAAATGTTAAATTTTATATACGTTAACTCAAAAAAGTCTACACACTTCGTTATAAGTCGGAAATTCATTTCTGAGACTAATCTGTAAACTAGATAAACTCCTCTTTAACAGAAAAAGTTTGAAAAGAAGGATGAAAGACCAAGTAGAATCAATCTAATTCCTAACAAATTTCACCTATCTTGAATCAAATAGAAATACAAAGCCAACACAAAAATAAAAAGTTCATAAAAACGTTGAATTTTTTATACGTTAACTCAAAAAAGTGTACACACTTTGTTATAAGTCTGAAATTGATTTCTGAAACAAAATTGTAAACTTGATAAAATCATCTTTAATAGAAAAAGTTTGAAAAATGTATTGTAATCACAAATAATATGTTCTCAGGCATTACGTCTAGTAAAAATTGCATTTTTATGTACGTTGATTCAAGAAAATATGAAGGTAGGCAAATTCACAATAGAAGAAGGATGAAAGACCATGCAAACTAATCCAAATCTTAACAAATTTCATCTCTCTTGAATCAAATCGAAAGATAAAGCCAACACAAAAAGAAAGAGCTCATAAAAATGTTAAATTTTATATACGTTAACTCAAAAAAGTCTACGCACTTCGTTATAAGTCGGAAATTCATTTCTGAGACTAATCTGCAAACTAGATAAACACATCTTTAACAGAAAAAGTTTCAAAAGAAGGATGAAAGACCAAGCAGAATTAATCTAATTCCTAACAAATTTCACCTATCTTGATTTTTTTTTTGCTAGGTCAAAATGGTTTATTAAAGCAAAAAAAACGTAATGGGAGGCGCTAGGCCTCCACACCACCATAAACCAAAGGGGCAAAAAACTGTTAAAACTCATAAAATAAGCTCTTAAGCACTAATAAATTCAAAATTGCTTTCGCCCCTTATTTCACCTATCTTGAATCAAATAGAAAGACAAAGCCAACACAACAATAAAGAGTTCATAAAAATGTTGTCTTTTTTATACGTTAACTCAAAAAAGTGTACACACTTCGTTATAAGTCTTAAATTAATTTCTGAAATTAAATTATAAACTAGATAAACTCATCTTTAACAGATAAAGTTTGAAAAATGTATTGTAATCACAAATAATATGTTCTAAGGCAATACGTCTAGTAAAAATTGCATTTCTGTGTACGTTGAATCAAGAAAATATGAAGGAAGTCAAATTTCACAATATAAGAAGGATGAAAGACCAGTCAGAACTAATCCAAATTCTAACAAATTCATCTATTTGAATCAAACTGAAAGACAAAGCCAATACAAAAATAAAGAGTTCATAAAAATGTTGAGGTTTTTATATGTTAACTCAAAAAAGTCTGCACTCTTCGTTATAAGTCGGAAGTTTATTTCTGAGACTAAATTGTAAACTAGATAAACTCATCTTTAACAGAAAAAGTTTGAAAAATATATTGTAATCACAAATAATATGTTCTAAGGCATTACGTCTAGTAAAAATTGCATTTCTATGTACGTTGATTCAAGAAAATATGAAGGTAGGAAAATTTCACAATAGAAGAAGGATGAAAGACCAAGAAGAACTAATCCAAATCCTAACAAACTTCCTCTATTTTAATCAAATTGAAAGACAAAGCCAACACAAAAAGAAAGAGTTCATAAAAATGTTAAATTTTATATTTGTTAACTCAAAAAAGTCTACACACTTCGTTATAAGTCGGAAATTGATTTCTGAGACTAAATTGTAAACTAGATAAACTCATCTTTAACAGAAAAAGTTTGAAAAATGTATTGTATTCACAATTAGTATGCTCTAAGGCATTACGTCTAGTAAAAATTGCATTTCTATGTACGTTGATTCAAGAAAATATGAAGGAAGTCAAATTTCACAATATAAGAAGGATGAAAGACCAGCCAGAACTAATCCAAATTCTAACCAATTTAATCTATTTGAATCAAATTGAAAGACAAAGCCATTACAAAAATAAAGAGTTCATGAAAATGTTGAATTTTTTATACGTTAACTCAAAAAAGTCTACAAACTTCGTTATAATTCGGAAATTGATTTCTGAGACTAAATTGTAAACTAGATAAACTCATCTTTAACAAAAAAAAAAGTTTGAAAAATGTATTTTGATCACAAATTTTATGTTCTAAGGAATTACATCTAGTAAAAATTCGATTTCTATGTACGTTGATTCAAGAAAAAATGAAGGAAGTCAAATTTCACAATATAAGAAGGATGAAAGACCAGCAGAACTAATCCAAATTCTAAGAAATTTCATCTATTTGAATCAAATTGAAAGACAAAGCCAATACAAAAATAAAGGGTTCATGAAAATGTTGAATTTTTTATACGTTAACTCAAAAAAGTCTACAAACTTCGTTATAATTCGGAAATTGATTTCTGAGACTAAATTGTAAACTAGATAAACTCATATTTAACAGAAAAAGTTTGAAAAATGTATTGTAATCACAAATAATATGTTCTAAGGCATTACGTCTAGTAAAAATTGCATTTCTATGTACGTTGATTCAAGAAAATATGAAGGTAGGAAAATTTCACAATAGAAGAAGGATGAAAGACCAGTCAGAACTAATCCAAATTCTAACAAAATTCATCTATTTGAATCAAATTGAAAGACAAAGCCAATACAAAAATAAAGAGTTCATAAAAATGTTGAGTTTTTTATACGTTAACTCAAAAAAGTCTACACTCTTCGTTATAAGTCGGAAGTTGATTTCTGAGATTAAGTTGTGAACTAGATAAACTCATCTTTAACAGAAAAATTTGAAAAATGTGTTGTAATCACAAATAAAGAAAATATGAAGGATGATAGACCATGCAAAATAAACCAAATCCTAAAAAAATTCATCTATCTTGAATCAAATAATAAGAGAAAGCCAACACAAAAAGAAAGAGTTCATAAAAATGTTAAGTTTTATATACGTTAACTCAAAAAAGTCTACACACTTCGTTATAAGTCGGAAATTCATTTCTGAGACTAATCTGTAAACTAGATAAACTCCTCTTTAACAGAAAAAGTTTGAAAAGAAGGATGAAAGACCAAGTAGAATCAATCTAATTCCTAATAAATTTCACCTATCTTGAATCAAATAGAAAGACAAAGCCCACACAAAAATAAAAAGTTCATAAAAATGTTGAATTTTTTATACGTTAACTCAAAAAAGTGTACACACTTTGTTATAAGTATGAAATTGATCTCTGAAAAACAAAATTGTAAACTAGATAAACTCATCTTTAACAGAAAAAGTTTGAAAAATGTATTGTAATCACAAATAATATGTTCTAAGGCATTACGTCTAGTAAAAATTGCATTTGTATGTACGTTGATTCAAGAAAATATGAAGGTAGGCAAATTTCACAATAGAAGAAGGATGAAAGACCATGAAAACTAATCCAAATCCTAACAAATTTCATCTTTCTTGAATCAAATAGAAAGACAAAGCCAACACAAAAAGAAAGAGTTCATAAAAATGTTAAATTTTATATACGTTAACTTAAAAAAAGTCTACACACTTCGTTATAAATCGAAAATTTATTTCTGAGACTAATTTGTAAACTAGATAAACTCATCTTTAACAGAAAAAGTTTGAAAATAAGGATGAAAGACCAAGCAGAATTAATCTAATTCCTAACAAATTTCACCTATCTTGAATCAAATAGAAAGACAAAGCCAACACAAAAATAAAAAGTTCATAAAAATGTTGAATTTTATATACGTTAACTCAAAAAAGTCTACACACTTCGTTATAAGTCGGAAATTGATTTCTGTGACTAAATTGTAAACTAGATAAACTTATCTTTAACAGAAAAAGTTTGAAAAATGTATTGTATTCACAATTAATATGTTCTAAGGCATTACGTCTAGTAAAAATTGCATTTCTATGTATGTTGATTCAAGAAAATATGAAGGAAGTCAAATTTCACAATATAAGAAGGTGTAAAGACCAGCAAGAACTAATCCAAATTCTAACTAATTTCATCTATTTGAATCAAATTGAAAGACAAAGCCAATACAAAAATAAAGAGTTCATAAAAATGTTGAATTTTTTATACGTTAACTCAAAAAAGGCTACAAACTTCGGTATAAGTCGCAAATTGATTTCTGAGACTAAATTGTATACTAGATAAACTCATCTTTAACAAAAAAAAGTTTGAAAAACGTATTGTAATCACAAAAAATATGTTCTAAGGATTACGTCTAGTAAAAATTGCATTTTTATGTACGTTGATTCAAAAAAATATGAAGGTAAGAAAATTTCACAATAGAAGAAGGATGAAAGACCATGCAAACTAATCCAAATCTTAACAAATTTCATCTTTCTTGAATCAAATAGAAAGACAAAGCCAACACAAAAAGAAAGAGTTCATAAAAATGTTAAATTTTATATACGTTAACTCAAAAAAGTCTACACACTTCATTATAAGTCGGAAATTCATTTCTGAGACTAATCTGCAAACTAGATAAACTCATCTTTAACA